>NW_024582498.1:995694-1002937 GCF_018398535.1 Haplochromis burtoni | reverse complement strand
CACACACACACACACACACACACACACACACACACACACACACACACACCATCTGCCAGAGGCATTAGTGGTCTACAGATGCTCAGGTCAGAGCAGGATCAACTACCGTAGCAGCATGTGTGAGTTCATGGGTTCACAGGGGGGCTTTGATCATGTAGGAACACTTTGATTTTTTTTTATTTAATCGTATTAACATTTATGCAGCTGGATTTTTAGAGGTTTAACACCCACTCTGAGCTTTGTGTCAAAATCAGAGACTGAATCTATTACTTGGACTTTAAGCACAGATCAGAGACACACACGGTGAAAAAAATTCAAGAAAGTGTATATATCCTGATGCAATATTGCACATAAAAATAATGGATTATGGTCTTTAAAGTTAAAAATAACCATCAAATGTAATGAATGGGGAAATATACCAGATACCATATATATCTGTTGTTATAAAAATGATGTGGGCTTCAGTAACAGCTCAGCACTGGCTGATGTCCATACCACGCTGCAATGATTCAGGAATTCCTGTTAAAGTCGACCCAACTAAGAACTGAGTGTGTAAAATACTTTTTTTAGAAGTTCTCTATTATATGTCATTTTTAAGATGTGCTGACTAATGGACTTTGCTTGTTCTGCTTCACTGACTGTATCTGTTTCTTTTTCATGCTACAAGTTTCTAAAACATCTGCTTCAAAACTGACTCAGATTTCATGGTTAGACTTGTTCCATGTCTTTTCTGTCTCCCTCAACAAATGTAAAGTCATACAGCCCCGCAATTAGTAAAAAAGAGCCAGTGAGATGCTTTATACATCTAGTTTGGTTTACTTGTACGGTTTCACAACAGAACCTTGTCTGAAATGACTGTACAAGAGTGTACTGACAGGACCAGCGAGTAATAACCAGCAGTCAGAAACCAACTGAGGTAAGAGACTGAAAAAAAAAAGCACAAGAGAAAACAAAAGAGAGAGAGAAACCACAGATCACAAGGTAATTGGATATCCCTCTAGGGCTGCTGAGAGCGAGTCATGTAGGCTACTAGAGGTGATGTGACATACTATTAAAATGGGCAATAGCAAGATAGATACACTTCATTAAACCACTACGAGTTAAATCCAATCTGCAGGTTTATTTATTCCACATTACTACTATTCAAGAGAGTGAACATATAATTACTAAAGAAAATGATTAGTCTCAGTGGGAACTGCCCTAATTCCATGCAGTAAACAACTGTGATCGGCCTGTTTCAAAGTGCAAATACAATGGGTTTTTTTAAAAAAACAGGGATGCTTTCACATATTTTCCAGCTGAGACTTTCATAGCTGTTTTTAAATTTGAAATTACCACAAATATTGCTAAATCGTCCAATAATTTAGATGATTTCATCTAAAGGCTCCTCCTTCTGTCTGCCTCTGGTTTTCCAGAAGATTGATCACCGTCTAAGTGAAACTCTGACAGTCTGTCTGTCTGAGTGACTGGATTTGCACTCTCTCTTTGTCAGTCTTACCATGAGATCACTTCTTATCATTCACATAGATAAGGCAGTGGGTAAACAAGTAGGCAGGGGTGGCCTATCTTTTTAACTCTCCTTTAAACATTGCACTAAATCCATGCAGTAGCCTGTTATTTAAGAACAAGCATTCGTTTTAGTGACTGTTATGTTAATGAGGAGTAACACTTGCACTTTGCAACTGAAAATGCTCCAGTCTTTCAACCACAGTGCCTGAACATTGCGGGATTCAAAGCTTGTAACTGATGTTATCCCCACAAAAGGAGGGGGTCCAAAGCCTCTAAAAATTGGTCACTGAAGTCAGTTTTGATGTGTATAAATACTCCAATATGTTACAGTGTGACAAAGAGTTAAGTTAGGGATCACGGTAATACCGGTATAATAATTGGCAACGATAAGAAAATGAAATATCGCGATAGAATATGGGTAAAACGCGCATGCGCAGTGCCTTTGTTTTCATACGCACATGGCGGAAAAAGCATGACAGCGGCGACGCAGAATGAGAAGGGCGAAAGTGGATTGTTGAATGAAATGGATGAAACAGAAGTGGTTTTTTTAAAAATGCTCCAGCTTCAGTGGTGTGGAACTGGTTTAGCTTTCGTCCGTCAGATACACAACAAAGCACTATTTTTGGTAGCGCATGCTAGCGGGCCATCGTTATTACACTTAAAATCAATCCTTTGATTTTTCTGACAATCGACAGTGCCCCTTATAATCCCGTGTGCCTTGCCTGGTTGTGTTTACTGACCTCGAAATGATTTTATGTGGTAAACGGCGCTCAAAAATCTGTCAAATGTTTTAGTACGACTTTGCTAAGCTACGAAGCCGCACCGCTTGATGGATTGTCGGAGCATTACTGCTATCGTAGGCAGGAGCCTCGCGGAGTGATACGTACTGTGCTTCAACATAATATTACCATATTGTGTGTGTATAACCTCTTTTTAAGTTTTGTGGATATTATACATGGTTATGCTGAGGATATGTCGGCCAATTTCCACTGGAAATGCCTTTTTGGTTAAACTGTCAGCAAGGAATTTGCATTTGCACTGTTACATTTTTATATAACTTTAATGCACATAAAAAACAGCTGCTTGTTTAAGTGAAAATACATCCATGGGTTTTTTTGCACTAATAAAGTTGTGGAGTTTTAAATTTTTTTGTCTAGTGTCAATTATATTGTCAGTTATATCATTATCGCAAATTTTCAAATGTATATCGTGATAAATATTTTTGGTCATATCGCCCTGCTCTAAAGACTTACCTTCCATGATTTCTTTTGTCTGTTTTCCAGCTTAAATAAAGTATTTTTGATGAATGAGACCTTAGCATATTGCATTTTTGTCCTTTCAGCCTTGACACAATGGTTTTAGAGCATTTTTTTGTTGTTGTTTTGGGCTTTGGTGCAAATTGCATTTCTGTCAGGTGGCTACGTAATTCTGCACACAAAAGCAATTTTGATTAATTTTCTGCCATACGAATACAAATACAAATAATTATACAAATAATTGAAGAGCTTCTCCAAAAGTTGATTCTGTTCATCTGGATGTCTCCCACTGTCCAGACGAACAGAATCAACTTTGGGAGATTTACTTACCTGGATGATTGAGCATGCATTCAGACGAAATTGAAGAGCTTATATAATGCACCTGTTTGATTAGCTGTTTTAATACGAATAGTATATATCATAGTAGTAATCTGTTACTTGACACTAGTGATGATGGGTAAAGATGAAGTAAACATTTTTTTTCTCAGCTTGGGAATCAAATAAGTCATATCAAAGAAGGAACATGTAAACTCACCTTCCAGTAACTGCCCAATGATGAGAGCAGAGGGTTACCAAGGTGACCATGGTTCTGTGAATGAAGGTCAACCTTTCAATGGGCGTGGTCACTCAGAATACTAGCATGCTCCTCTTGTAATTTTTTTTAAAATTTAAGTATTTCCAGATTAATTTAATGCTGGTTGTTGAAAAACAGGCTTGCCTGAAATAAATTTAGAAGTGTCAGTGAGGCAATTTACATGGAGCTGTCTGTCATTTTTAGGTGCCCAACAGAAGGCAAGAGCAGGTGCATTATATAACACCCCTCTTCAAATTGTTACACTTCTCCACTTATGGTGAAACATCATAGGTCAACGCTTTTCCCCTTCACCCATGCACTGCAGCCCTTGACTTTCCCGAGCTATTATCTGAAGGAGGTGCATGTGAGCATGTGGATGTCAGACTCTCATTGTCAGCCATCTAATGCAATATCATGTCTGGTGGTGTGATTTGTACTGATCGGTAATAGTCTCATATTGCGTGTGGCTCCCTTGTGTCATGCCTCCTACAACCTGTACACAGGGAGCACACTCAGGTTAAAAAACAAAACATAATGAGCGCTTTGTTCATTATTAAGAATGTAGCATTGTCTTGTGCTCAATTCCTGGTAATATCTCTGACCTCTTCCTCCAGGGTGTTGAGTCAGTAAAACAAAGAAAATGAATAAATGATGAACCCTTGATCAGTCAGGTGGAAACAAATGAAGCGTACATTTGTTTCATGGGAGGTCTTTTTTTTTTTTTTTTTTTAACTCTCACTCACAAATACTCAGAGGACTCCAAACAAAGCCCCCCTCTTAGTGAAGTGCCTCAGGCTCTTTATAGAACAGAGTTGTATGGGGATGAGTAGCGTGTGAATCACACTTGGTTCCCAGACGCATGCTTGCTCCAGACTTCACCTCCCCCTCCTCTGTGGCTCATCTCTCTCCTAGAGGTCAACATGTCTTTATATCATGTCAAACACCAAAGCTGCGCATAAAAACAGTTGTAACCAGCCTTCGTGTGTCCGATACATGCAGTGCATTCTGTCAGTGCTGACCGGTTCTTTTATGTGTTTTTTAAATGTATTTATATCAATTCCCATTCTGTTACACTTTACTAAGCTGTTGTGCTTGAATGGCTGTTTTTCCTCAAAGCTGGACTTGCCTAAAAATATCCTGTTCTGTTCCCCAATATGAAACTAGTGCCTGGAAAACACTTGTATGTTAAGAAAGTACGTGTGTTTTTCTTAAAGTCACCGAGATTTTTCATTTCATAATTGAGACACCTTAACCAATGCTGTGGCAATCTAAGCATAACTGAAAACAAATTATGAATAAACACATTGCATATATTTCTAGTCAAAAGATATTGTGACTTGCTGAAAAGGTTGTTAAAAGTTTCTTTAAATTTTGATTAAAAACACGTTGTTACATGGGTAATTACATTTGGTATCATATATAATTATTGATCTAAGATCAATGGTGATGTCTTTCCTACTTTGCATTGTGTTAACACACACCTGAAAACTCAGCAACCTGCCAAAACAGCTTCTACAGGGATACTCACACTTGCAGGTGACCAGTTGATCATGTGCGGCACCAGGCTGCCATTTACCATCCTATTAAGAGGGTAAACAAAATGCTGCTTCTACATTTCAGACTATTTTTTTCAAGAATATTTCATTAGTCATGACAAGTAATGGCATTAATGGAAATAACATCCTCAAGGAGTAAGAAGCTGGTGAAACAAAGGTTTTTTCAATTCATCCAAGTGTTAGAGATCTATCTATGAGTAACAGGTTGAACATCATCTTCATACATCTATCAATATAGTCCACAAATTCAAGTTTTCATACCTTAAAGCCTCATTTCAAAAAGTTACAATTCATCTTTGAGCACAAAGATTACAAAGATTAACACAACAATCATGTTAAAACAAATCTGGCACCAATGTGCGTTTGCACATATTTAACTGGATCAAGTTGTGAGACAGCAAAAGTTATGCGTGCTTCAAACATTTTCATCGAGAGCCTGGAGTTGTTTTGCCAGTGGGCCCGACATCGCTGCTGCGTTGCCAGACCGATTCTTTCAAGTGAGATGTGCTTTCTTTCACCCACAGATACTGTTGCTCTGAACATGGTTTACCTGCAATAAATATTTCCAAATACAAAAACATTTACAGATTAAAAAAAAGTTTTGACCAAAGAATGTTATAGAGCAGACCATTTATTTTATGCTAGAAGGTTTCAAAGGAAAACAGATCTATGTATTAACTGGTTTATTTGCATAAAAGGAGAATTGTATTAGAAGACACAATTCTGTCTATTTCTCAACAGCCATTGCAGTTAGCTCTAACAAGCTAATTTTTCCATGTATATGCAAACAGTTTGTTTGCTACAGTACTGAGAAATATCAAGATTTCGTTTGACCCCTTATAACATGAATTTGAGAGCATGAAAACAAATATGGGAATGTGAAAATAGCAAAGCATGCTTTTCACAAAGCGCAAGAATACAAGGGGGCAATTTAGTCAGAGTAGATGCAGACTGGTATGAAATTACAGGAGCAGATGAGGAAAACACATTTCTTAAAGAGTCAGACTCTGGGTGTGATTCACTTGAGTCTTCATTTTTGCTTGTTAAATTTGTGGTTTTAAGCATAGACTGAGTGGGATACAGAGAAGACAGACGGGTGAAGCGGGTCAGAGAAACGACAAACGCGAAGGTGACATTTCCAGCATGTAAAAATAGCCAATAGTGTTCTCAGAAATAGTTTTTGTCCGTCTTGGTAACAAAAATGAAACCAGCATATCTGGATGGCTTTACTTTTCATTTTATTTGGAGGCTGTGGTTTATTGCAACTTTGTATCTACGCTAGTATGAAGTGAGTGTGGCAGAGGTTATTCTAAGTTTAGATGAGGTTTTTCACCCTGAAGCCAGTTTTTTCTGCACCTCCAGTAAACTTGCTTGCACATTTGCGTAGATGTGGTCAACTGTGCAAAACAAAAGGAAACCATGTTTCAGCAACTATTTGTGATGAGCACTTAGTCGTAAGCATCTATGCGAACATTCAACACCCTGTATGATGTAGTCATTTCTTAGCAATTAAAAATACTTTGGGTTGGTCCATAGAAAACTGTAGCTTGAGCCCAGTAGACCTCTCTATACTCTGCTTCTGAGGAAATGTTTTTAAAACAATGTACATCATTTCAAATTCTGTCAGTCTCTCAAATCCAACTTGATCACAAAACCTTGAAAGGTTAGCAAAAGTCAGATGAAGTTGCAGAGAGCCTTTAAATCCACTGATTCTGACATTTTTTGCATAGAATCATAACCAGAGACAATAAGCTTTGGGTTTAGTGGAGTCTGTCACGGGCTGTGTGCGGCAGGCAGGAATGGAGGACACAAAATGTAGGCAAAAGGTAAACTCAAAAAACAGCTTTATTGCTGAACACCTGGAAGACTGTCGCTAACTAAACTGGGAACACAAATAAACTAAACAAACAGGCAGGCTGGCAGACAGAACACACAGTGAGGTATGAGGGAGAGTGTGATGATGAGCAGAGGAAGACGCAGAAACTAAATACAAAAGGGGAACAGGGCAAAGAGGAAACACCTGGGAAAGACAGACGAGACGGGGGAGGGCAAAACAGAACATGACGAACACTGACGGGAGACTATCAAAGTAAAACAGGAAGTACACCGAGATGCAGACTGACTAGGGGAACAGACAGATGCGCATGAAGACAGGACTGACCTAACAGGGGAGGATGCACAGAGGAGAGACCAAGACTAGAAATCCAGAATAAGGGGAGTGTGATTGTGTGTACATGTCCATTTATGTCCATTTATGTCAATCCTTACGTTGGGTGAGTGCTGAGTGTTTGTATATGTGTGCATGAGGGTGGGAATGCATGTTTGTGTCTGCGTGTGCCTGTTTGTCT
>NW_024582498.1:946525-988792 GCF_018398535.1 Haplochromis burtoni | reverse complement strand
AAAAGGCGCCCCACAGTCAGGCAGCAGTTCGTTCCACACACGTGCGGGGTTGCACGCGTTCCTTTTTCCCTCCTCACCCTTCGTGCGTCACTCCTCTCTCCTTTTGTCTCTGCGCTCACCATCCCCTTTAACAGGTCAACCTGGCGGCTGATAGGCCACCTTGGGGAACGCCCCCACCTCACAGGTGCCTACAATTATCTGTTTAGTCCACAGTGGGTTAAAGGAACATGGTACAACATTAACACAAATATAAATATGAGGATAAAACCATGCAGTATAAATATCAAAAACAAACATGCAATATAAATATCACTATAAAATCATGCAAATAAAATCAACACTATGTACCAATACACAGATTGATAAAACATAAAAACACAAATTTCCGCTGTGTGACAAGCATCATTGTCCATAAGCTTTACATCGCCATGGGGTGAGGGTGCTCACCCAGAAAGAAGACACCACCTTCAAAATCAACACCCTCAAGCTTTACTGAAATCTTCATCTGCCCAAATGTCCGACCCAAATGCTTTCTGGAGAAAAGTTTTATTGTGAGACGAGACAAAGATTGAGCTACAAGTGGTATGACTGGACACCGTATATGCTGTAAAGCATGGTGGTGGTAACATCATGCTCTGGGGCTGTTTTTGCTGCCTGTGATGCTGGTACATTGTTCAAGTTCAAGTTCAAGTTGGCTTTATTGTCACTTCAACCGTATACATTTAGTTCACAGTGAAACGAAACAACGTTCCTCCAGGACCAAGGTGCTACATGCAACATAAATTTACAACATAAGTTAACACTAAACTAGCTAACTAAGAGGCCTAGTTAGCTGGCTAGCAGAGACAAGACAGACTGACCTAACATAAATTACAACATAAATTAACAAAAAACTAACTATCTAACTATCTAAGGAAGACTAGGAAGTAAAGAAGTTAGTGCAAAAATCCAGTAATAATATTGTGCAAAAAGAGCATTTACAGGTTGGTGTATATGATAGTTTAGTTTTCTATCTAAATACAATATAGCATGTCCTGACTGCGGGGTTTTGGAAACAAATTAAAACGTACAGCTCTGTTATCACTTCCACATAAATGAAGACAGAAAACTAAACAGCAGTGACGTTTGTAGGGTTACTGAAGTTGGCTAGCTGGTATATAATGATGTGCTACGTGACCGCTAGCGACACAGCTATGTTAGCATAATATAAACAAGCTAACTTTTTTTCCACTCGATAAAAGTTAACGTGAGTGTTCTCGGTGGTCAGGAACAAATGTAATCGCATGGCAGGATGCTGTAAAAGGACCAAACTTCAGCCAGGAGAACAACTGAGATAATCCATCCACAATACGAGGTTAGTCATTCATATACTGCTGCATGGGCTGGGCTGTAGTTACATCCTAAGGTTTTAAAAACTGAGCTTAAATAAATGATTAGCGGTAATAAAAGCCGAGGGAGGTCAACAGTGATCACTGACTGTTTTAGGAGCTTTTTGAGATTAAATAGAAGAAAATACAAAACATTAAACATGTTAACAACACAAAAGCCATATTAAACGCAGACTACTTTAGGCCCGGAAGTAGGATTCGTCACGTCATCACTTAACGACCGGATAGCAGGCTATAATTAAGCCTCTAAAATGGCCTTTTCAAAGCCCTGGCCTCAAAGCTATTGAAAATTTGTGGTTTAAGCTTAAAAGCCAGATCAGTGCTGGGAAATTAGCCATCCATCCATCCATTCGCTTCCGCTTATCCTTTTCAGGGTCGCGGGGGGCGCTGGAGCCTATCCCAGCTGTCATAGGGCGAAAGGCGGGGTACACCCTGGACAGGTCGCCATTGGGACAGACAACTCACACTCACATTCACACCTAGTGGCAATTTGGATTATCCAATTAACCTATCCCCACAAGCTGCATGTCTTTGGACGGTGGGAGGAAGCCGGAGTACCCGGAGAGAACCCACGCAAACACGGGGAGAACATGCAAACTCCACACAGAAAGACCCCGGCCTGATGGTGGAATTGAACTCAGGACCTGCTGCCCGGGAAAATTAGCCAATTCTGCCAAAAAAGGGTGATCAAATATCCAGCCAGCTTGTTAATAACTATTAAAAGCAAAAGAGAAACACACCAGCTGAATTCAGAGCTAGTTGTGTGAGGGTTATTAGAGTACAGAAGCGTGTCACAATAAATATATTTGAGCAGTGACAAAACAAAACAAACATTTCCGCAGTGTAACGCAGAATATGATGTCAAATGAAAGAAATGTGCAGTGTGTTTCCTCCTGGTAAGCCCCTGAAGATAAACCTGTTTTACATTTCCAAGTTTCACACAGAGAGAGGCATCTATAAACATTCCTTCTCCCTCAGTAGGATGCCTCATCTGCATTCGCAACAGTCAGTGCCTCTTCTTGCATTGTGCATGTCAGCAGCTGTGATACACTGAATCATGAATGCAATGGTAATCATACCACCTTAAGAGAAACTGTCAACACTGAATAACGCTTTTATTTGAAATTAACTAGATCTCTGGAATGTATATACTGCACTCTGCAAAAAACACCAATTTCCTTTAAATATTGTCCGTCCTCTACCCTTCATAAACACAGTGAGTCAGATATCAAATCAGTGTTTAAGCAGTGTGGTAAGCTGTGGCGGTCATGGGAAGCTTTTAGCCACACAACAATTTACCCCAATCACCATACTGACTGACAACACCCAGGTAGTAATCATACTTCTGGCAGATGTTTATATTTCCCAAGGGTTTGCTTAAATGTCCTGCAGCAACCATGTAGGTCCTTTGTCCATGAAGCATTTTACCTGTGATGGGTGCACAGGTGTACTTTGGCCCAAAAGGCACAAAACACGTTATACAGAAGTAGAGAGAGGTCAAATTACTGTAGCAAATACAAGATATTTGTCATTGTTTGTTATTCATTTTATGATTAACTTTTCCAGGTCCTCCTCATGCAGACATGGTGGCTCTATCATGGGTGCATTAAAAAGCTGGCAGAGAGCACAGGAACTACTGCAGCAAAAAAAAAAAAAAAAAAAAAGGAGGAAGAAATGAGCCTCCTCACACAAGAAAACAGGAGAATTCAGGTCCAACCTTCAGCTCATCAGTTTGCCGACTCATGCAGTAAAACACTGCAGTTGCTGTCCTGATTGTAAAATCGTACTTTCTCAGGCAGTTCTGTTCTGTTCATTGATCTTGACCTTCTTGATCGCCCCGCTAACTGCCCCACTTCTAATTCTGTGCCGCCATTGGTCATTAGCCTTCATCCAAACAGCCTCAAATTTGGCACCGCAGCAGTACACCTGCCAAGTTTGAAGCCGATTGGATGAATGGTCACAGAGAAAGAGAAAGAACAGATGGACACAGACACATACAGACTTTGCAATTTACTGGGGAGACGACTCGGTGGATTAACAGCTTGTTCTTGTGTCACAGACAGACTAATTAATCAGTGCATGTTTGCTCTTTGTTTTTTTGTTTTGGGGTGGGCAGGGTGTCAGGTTTTTGCCCAACTTTACAACAAGGAAAAGGCAAGGAACAAAAGGCAAAAAGGAAAGCTGAAAAGAAGACGAGATTGAGGGGATGAAGAGAGGAAGAGGAATATTCTCTCTTCTATACTCCTTCTCCAAAACTTTTCTCTCCACACTTTATCACCTTCACCACCTTTTACTTCAGAACTGTTTTGTGACAATAATAAAATTACAATAAAAAAAAAAAATCAGAACTACTCCTTTATCATCATGTTGACATAAAACAGTTAACAAATGCCTATAAGAATGTGCAGATCTACTGATAATGAAGGATGGCTGTGAAAGTGCAAGTACGTACTTTTTTTTTCACGTTTTGAATGGTTCTGGCTGAAGCTGCAACTTGTCTTCTGCACTTTTAAGTAAATGTTTTCTTAGGTTCTGTTGGGGGCTGAATACAGCCCAGCTCTCTGAACACATACACCCCCAGTCACCCTTTAATCAAATGTAACTATCGGCTATAACAAACTGCTTGTAGTAATGACTAATAGGGTCTCTTTATATGACACAACCGTCTTGATTAAATCCCCTGTCTTCTAAGCAGGAAGAAAAATGGAAGCTATGCGAAGCAAAGTGTGGACGTTAGCATTATGCCGATGAGCCAGTGTGATCTCGGAATAAAAGGGACGAAGTAATTACTTGGTTATATTGTGATTTAAAACGTATAATATAATAAGACCATACTTTGAAAGCCATATGAGGCGCTCTGAGAGAAGATATACAGTCCTGCTTTAATTAAATGAACATGATGCCGGTGAGTGTGTATATGCATTAATCACAATTACTTTTTAATGGCATTAAACATGACTTTGTGCACAGGTCTCAGAGGAGATGGGAGAATGATGCATTAGCCTTTGCTGCACCAAAACACCTGTCCACCAATTACAAGCTGAAAGAGAAGAAAAAGGAGGAAGAACGAATAGTCTTAGGAGTTTAAGACACACTCAGACAAAGCTGCAACATATATATAGACAACTTGCGTTTATTTATTTATTTTGAGAATGTTCTGATCTGTTTTATGTATGCCTTACTCCCTTCAGCACTTGTTTTCAGACACAGAAAAGAAGAAAAAGAGTGTTGCTTCCGATCACACCGCCTCCATATCGTATTTGGATCATTCTGTCTCAAATCCACACTGACCTTCTGCTTGACCATCTCCAATTTGCATAAAAATGCTATGGCACAAAATTTGAACATATATAATGATTGCTGTGAAATTTTACCTTCATATACCAAAAGGTTTTCCAGATACATTTTTTGGAATAACCTTCCATTGACACGCGTTCATGCCATTTTTGTTGCACGCTGAAATGTGCAGTCTTATTAACAAATATGGGTGTGCATTTGATATATGAAGCTAAAATATCACAGCACTCCTTATATATGTTCAGACTTTGTGCCATAAAGTTTTTACACAAATTGGAGATGATCCAGCAGAAAATATTCTAGAAATTGTTTGATTTAATATGGAGTGATCTATTTGTAACTTACCCTTAAATAAGCCTCTACAAATGTTCTCTACAAGAAATGAGAGAGACCAGAAGTTCTGACATAACTTCTGATCTCTCTCATTTCTCTCTCACTCTGTTAGTTGGGGAAAATAGGATTTAAAAATAAAAACCACTAACTGAGAGCCATGCCAAAGCAAAGATCTGTTGAAGCTCTTATTAAATTAAAAATGTGTTTTCCCAAGAGTTGCCAAAATCTAGACTGAAACTACAAAACATCAATAAATACTTGGTAATACTTTAAAAACCAAACAAAATAAGGTGCTAAATGATTTTAGAGTTGGGCAAAGAAGGGACAATGTGCAGCAGACAATCATGTTTTCTGACACTGTTGTCATCTATAATGTATCAGGCCACATCTGGCACTCAGGGCTATATGGCTGATGGTTGACCACACGGATGACTTTGCACACTTGGGGACTAACTGACAAGACGCTTCCCTGTCACGTATGCCACGTTCTATCTCAGCCTCGAGAAACAGAGCAGGTCTTTTACACTGTGGTTTTACGTAGCACGTTAGAAATGCGAAACATCAGGAAGACGAATTCTGCAAACAATACCTAGGAAAACAAAACGCAAGACAGGTGATCTAAGGTGACAAATACAAAAAAAATCCCCTGATGATAAATCATTCAGACTTATGTCCATTTTAATAATTCAGCTGAGCGTAACTTTTGCCCCGTGGGATTTGAAGAGATGACAGTGGGAAACCGCTCGCTTAAAACCTGTCTCTCCAAGAGATCGCATTACTGCATTTAGACGATGAGAGCACCTGCTCCCCTTTATAGCTATTATCAGACACTGAGTGGAGGTCGGTGTTTATGATGCTAAATTAAAATGTGATGATTAATAATTACGTGTGCTGATGGAGGAAGAGCGTGAGATGAAGCTCTGACAGCAGATTGGAGGATATAAATCATTACAGTCTTACATTCTCTAATGACTGCAGCTACCAAAACAGCATCAATTTTCTCCCCTTGTAAAGATGAGTGAGTGAACCCTCCATGGTGTAAGTATATGTTTGTTAGGAGGGCTTTTGCATTCCTGCTGAGAGCTAGGAGGGATATTAATCTCATGCGTGTTAAATATGATGCTACAGAACATAGTGATGTGAAAATAACTGCATGCTATAACATTTGGTAATGTTCGTAGTGCTTATAGGGTGAATTATATGAACTCTGTACTATACTAACTCTGAATTTTGTTATGGAACTATCAGTTGGAACAAATGTATACTTGTAGCTGCTGCACTTTGTTTCTGCCACATTTGTGAGGACAGAAACTGAGATACTAACCCTACACACCATTCGTTTGCATGTAAACATTACCATTGTACAAGGAATGCTACAATTCCTGTTCATTAACTATTTTTTTTTCTTTTGAAGGTTGATCTGTTGTTTGGCCTTTGTGATTTGGGTTTTTTTCTAGGTTTATTATGTAGTTTCTTTCTAGTTGCGTGTATCTAGCTTTTCCTTGTGCTTCCTAGTTTATTCATTTGTATATCTAGCTCTTAGTTACTTGTTCATTTAGTCGGTTCCCTTTAGTATCCCGGCATTCTCTGTCTTGTCTGTGTTTTCCATCGCTTTGTGTCTCTGTGTTGTGTTTCCTGTTTTATTTTGGTAGTCTGTGTCTCACGTGCATTGTGTTCAGTTTTGCTTCGCTAGTCTCGTTATGCCTGATTTGTTCCTCCTGCTGCTCATCCTCTTGTTATCCTGTGTGAGTAAGTCCTCAGTCTCCCTCTGCGTGTTGTCCCCGTTTCCTGTGTTTTCATCTTTCCCTCGTCTCCCTCGTTAAGTTCTAGTGGTAAATTCCTGTTTGTTTCAAGTTTTTTGCTTCAAGTTTCTTGTTTCTGAGTTTTGGTTTGTTAGTGCTCTTATGTTTAAGTAGTCACAAAAATAACACTGTTTCTTTCAGTTTATCCTTTTGTGTCTGAGTCCTGCGTTTGGGTCCTGCCTTGCCTGTCATACAGTTATACTTGACAGTGTAAACTTTACTCACTTCCTTAATCGGGTTCATAGCTTTCACACTAGTTTTCTGATTCCATACACATGCACTGACCCATGCCAAAGTAGGAATTAATGAGTTACAGTAACCATCCAACCAAGCTTAATGAGGTCTTTAAAGTCACACAAACTTTCTTCTGAAGGAGAGTCATAAAGTAGTGCCCGCCCACAAGTAATGCAACAGACACATGAAAAATGCAAAAAGTGGTCTACACTTTGGGCAGCTGTCATGTCCGATCCATCACTGCACCAATGCCTGCTGCTCATATAAAGAGAGGGAAAAAAACAAAACAGCTTGACCACAAAGTTCCCATCAACCCACACAGGAAATGCTGTCCCAGCTCCCACACCATCTAGCCGATCCTTGATTCATAAAGAACATACCACTCTACATCCATACTCACCACAAGAAACCCTGGAGCGCTTTGGCATCACATATCAAACAACTTCCAGATTAAGAGCAGGGCTAGGAAAGCCACAACAAGCGCGAGAATATTAAAAGCAGAGCTCGCTTCAGAGTGCCACACTCAGCAGAACCGACGATCGTCCAGTGTCACTATCACTGAGAATGGGAGACGCCCGCTCATGAAAAACAAAACAGTGACAAAACAGAGGTTTTATAACGCCTTATAAATAAGGAGAGAGAGGGCACAGAGTAACAAAACAAGTCTCTAATCTGTTTTCAATAGCTTTATTAATTATATGGATTTCCTGTCTGTCTGGGAATTCCAAAACAGGTTCCCAGGAAGCTGACAAAGCCCAGGTTTTATCTGCGTTGATCTAGTAAATAGAAAATCGTTGCTTATTTATCCTAAACAGAGCTCTGAAGGGTTCACAAAACAAGCAGCTGACAAACTGTGGAGGGGAATTTGGCACATTGTCCCACTTTTAGTTACTCGGAAGAACGAAAAACAAGGCATCGGTCCTGAGGATGGTGGGTGGCCTGGATAAAATCTCCATCTCACTCTCTGTGTTGCATTTTCTCTCACATTCAGGCTCTTGACCTCAGTTAAGTAGGCCACGAAAAGGATAAGAAAGAAGGGCTTTGCTGTCTTGCTAAGCACCTGTCTTAGAGAGACCAGAAATTCCTGTCTGGTTTTTGTGTGTCTGGTAAGCCCCATCACAACAGGGATCACTGATTACTTGTCATTTGTTGATGTAACAGCCACAGGTGCAGGTTTTTCCTGCTCTATTACTCTTTTCAGAGGGGGCTCAGTGGAGGATTTGGGCCTTGAGTCTAACCAGTGACTGCAGTCAAGTCATCTCTTTCTGTCCTCAGTCTTCAGCTCATTTCCTCACACTCATTTGTGGGATGATTCAGGAATTTAATATATGGACAAATGGCAACTTTGGGTTTGGCAGTGTCATGTTGAAGAAACACAGCAATCTTTCTGTGGGGATTTTGTGAGACATTCCAGATGCACTGTTGGTTTTCTTTTATATTACACAGGACTGGGTCATAATTGGGCTGATATTCTGCACAACAAGCCCACCGCTGGTGGTTACTGGTTTGGAGTTATGCTCATTCATCACTGGATGATTAGCATTTCCATCTTCAAACGTTAGATAAATTAAAAGCAGAGAGTAAACTTACATTTATATGTTTGAATGCATGTATTCTCCCTCTTACAAGATCAAAGTCCATTTCCCAAATTGAGAAAGTAGTTTTAATCAAGCGTTGCGACTGTGGTGTGTTAGAAGTTAATCGAAATGCTACAGTGGTTCATCAGCTCGCCCACAGAGCCATTACAAATGGGCCTTTATGCAAAACCTTCCAATCAATCTGCTTTGGCTTTGGAATTAAAATAAATAAATGGGCAAATGGCCGCATGTGTGCTAATGTTTTAGACATGATTATTATTTTTTAAAAAGTAAAGAAACCATGATATAAGATATAAGATGCAAATATGATGGAATACATGTCCAGTTCCATTTTAATAAATGCAAAAAATCAGGTTGAGGGTGATTAATGGGATCTTTATTGTTTCAAATAAGAGACGATCCTGAGTGATGAGACAAGAGACTTCTAAATCTTCCTATTGTGCAAACCTCAGCAGCGGATGAGGAGGAGGAAGATGACCCCGGTGGGCTTCAGACAGCATGATTAGGCAAGATGGAGAAAAACTTGTCCCTGATGCGGCCTTGGAGCATAACCGCCCATCGTTCCGTGTTTCACTTCACATCATCTGAAATAAGACGAAGTGAGCGCAGCAATAAACTGGATCGCTGTGGGACAGTTCTGATTGCTGTTCTAACACCGGGGAAACGCTGAATCAGAAAATGGGCTCTGTGCAATTATGCTGGCCTGCAGCAGTAATAGATGATATGAAGACTCAGAGACTGACTCTGCCACTGGGAAGAGAGGGGTAAAAAATATCTCCTTAGTTGATTTTACACGTCGTGGATAAGGAAACACGCTGATGTTTTCATTATTTATTTCTAAACAAGGCTTTAATTTATTTAGTAGCAGCATGTGAATGACCCTCTAAATGGCTGAACAGATGTGATCCTTGTTTATTTATAATTAATTATATTTAAAAAAATGCTTTGAATTTCAGCACCTAATTCTGAGGTTCTGCTGAAAAGTGCGATCTTGATGCCAGCACTGAGCAGTCACCCTGCATTCTTGCATGCTGCATCTGTGTCAGTGTTTATTATTATTTCATCCAGCCCTTCTGGGGTTGTTCTGTTTGGTCTGCAGTCCTCTTTTATACTTGACAACCTCACCCTCACACTTTAGAGCAGCAACTTAATGGGCTGTTTAAAAAGAACCTTGCAGTAAAGCAAAGTTTCCTCTAATGAACACGAGGCCAAGAGTGTTTTAATTGCTTAAATATTCAGTCTCAGAGCAGTGTGGACTTTGTATCATAAACATTTTGATGCATTACAAAGTAATAAACTTGATTAACACCAAGTTCAGAATCCTTGGCAGCGAAAGGCTCGACATGTGCACAGTGCACCTCAGACTAAACACTCAGATGGAAGGGTAAGCTAACGCTAGCATTCGTGAGTTTGGCAAAAACATAACTTAAAGCTGCTTTTTAGTATTTGTGACGCAGCATGGGAAAAGCAATCCACAGAAACAGACAAAGAATCCTGGCAGCTCAGTAAAGCACCCAAGCAATCATGCTGTCGTATGCAGCATTGTTATCTGAGCTTTATTGTCTGCAATATCACTCAAAACTGTTGCCAAAAATTTAGTTTACTGATCATTTTCTGATATGCGAAACAGCAGAGAAAAACGCACTACTTTGCTCTGGATCCTCTTCCAGCAAACCTCGGGGCTTATGAGGGAAAACACTCCCGCTCAGTTTTTGTGAGCGTTTCTTTTTGTGACCGGTTCAAGTACTGCACAACAAAGAAGTATAACAGGAATGACTACTCGGCCATGGTGTCTCCAGCTGTCCGTGTCCATAACAGAGGATAATCGAGGCTTAGTGATGTTGGCGGCTTTTCTGTCTTTGGCATGTGGATTGTGATTGGTTGCTGGTTTCTTGTCAGCTTAATGCAGTTTTTAATTAGAAAATTATATCTTTATCTATTTTCATGGTTACTACACTAAATTAAATTAAGAAACAGGGTGGCGGTAGTCAGAAGTTTGAGCCCCTGCTACTTTAGTTTGCATGCTGAATTATCCCTGCTGGTTTCCCCGAATTAAAGTTAGAGACAAGGTGCTTAGGTATATTAATGGGACTTTGTACTAAAAAGAATTTTAAGCGATCAGTTATAGTAGAAATTCACATTGGGCGTCACAGTGTATCCCTTCAAAAATGTGGCATTTTTGTGTAGTCACTGTTGTGGGACACATTACTATGGCAACCGTGGAAATGGAAGAGAAGCTTTGTTGCAGATGGGAAATGTTAGCTTTGTAACCCCCAAACTCAAAGGATGTAGTTTCGAAACTTAACAAAGTAGTTCATAGAAGTCATATCACACAATTCACACTCTGACTCTTGTTGTTTTCCATCAAATTCACAAATTTTACTTGGAAGTACCTCACATACTGGAAAAATATGCTGAAGAGATAAAGTTGTAATGTGACAAGAAGGAGTTCAGAGCTGTTGATTTAGCAGTGACCGTGTGCTGACTGCTATTTTTTTCTTTTATGGACAGATTTTCAGGATGAAATACTTAATGGGATGAACCTGTTGTGCAGTCCTTTCTGGTAGTATTAATTTACATTCTAATCACCCAGTCCTCACTGGTATAAAAACTAGACTCCTTTGTGCAATTAAAGGCCATTCAGCATGATGCAATGCAAGCTATTAAAGACAGGTCCAGTGATTGCATTGCTTATTTCAAATGCTGAAATCCGGCATTCATCTAATCACCCACAGATCAGTGTTTGCTCAGTTGCCGGAGGCTATAGTACATGGAGAGCACCTATCAAACATCGTCGTCACTGTTTACTAGCTCATCAGGTATTGAATTCTGGCAAGTGGAGTTATCCTACACATGCAAAAACACCTTGTAAGACACATGCCATAAACTACCCTTTTCTTTGCAGATAGCTCTGTGTAGCAAGCTATCTGTCAGACGGTGGGGCAGCACACTCTCCCTTTCTCTGTGTCTAAATGGAAAGTGTAATGACTACTTTGTCGTGGACCATTTCCTTCAGTGGGAACGATGAGACCCACATTCCTTATTGATGCCGTCACCATCAAAGAGGAGAGACACATCAATCCAGCGAGTCCTTAAGGGTTGTAACCTTTGTTCCTTGATCCTGCTCTGAACAGGGAGGAAACAGATGCATCACCCCCCCGATCCATCTCGCATGAAAAACAAGAATCAGGACATCTCCGGTTTTTGAGCTTTACATGCGATCCACATAACATGATCATGTGATCGCTTGAACAAACACACGCTTTAGCATTTGCCAGATGTTTTTATTCACTTTGCAGAGTCACATGAGAGAGAAGATGACCACAAGAGGCAAAATATGGTTAGCTTAGCACATCACAAAGGTCAGAAAGGGTGAGCAGAAATTCTGGCTTGCCATGCCAAGATTTTTTGTTTCCCTTTTTAACAGATAGTTGTATTAGTTTTGCTAATATCCAGAAAAATCTTTATTGCTTGAAAGACGAACAACCTTCTGAACCATCTCACAGCTCTTATATAGTCATGCAGTTCAGACTTTTAAATCTCACAGGTTTGACCCTGAATGCTTTTGGAGGGCAACACCGGTGAATGTACTAGTCGTGTGTGTGTGTGTGTGTGTGTGTGTGTGTGTGTGTGTGTGTGTGTGTGTGTGTGTGAAGATGAATTATTCAGTTCTATAAGGACTTGTATAGATCATTTTGGAGCAGTGGGTGTAATGGAATCAAAACAAGTGTATTCATTTGTATGCTTGTCAGTGTCTCTGTTTGCATGCGTGCTGTCTTCTATGTATGGATTTTGTGAGCTGGCAGGTGTTCATTGAGTGGCTCTTAGGGCTCCGCACACTGCATCTGTTTTCAGCTTGACTCTGTATTTGCAGCATTTTATCTAAGTGCCATCTGCGTTGTCAGATTAGTGAAGGTGTGCTCTTTATTCAGTGGTGCTTTGTTTTTGCTGAGGCACACTAACATCTCAGGGCCAACATAACTTAGAAATCAAACATAAAAAGGGAAAGGAAAAAGGAAAAGGTGAAATGTCCTATAATGCAGTAAATGTACATTTGCTACAATTTTTGCTGCTGCTATACTCAGAAGATAATTCCTGTGCTATACTTTATATACAAGAACTCCCACAAGATATGAATTTATAAAGCTATGCACTTCACGCTTGTCTTTTCTGTGTTTCCTTTACAACAGTGCAAAATATGGCAAATTATTATCAGAGTAGACACTGTATCATTCAACTATTGTCTGTCTAAATGAGCCAAGACGTGCCCACTTCTCTGTCCCGGCTCTCTTTTCTTACTGTTTTCCTTTTCTTTGTCTCGTAGTGATTCTTTTTCTGCCTGAACAATGATTATTTTTCTCTTCTTTTTTGCTGAAGGGTCAGTCTTTGTCCCACCAGTCCATCCCCCCCCCCACGCCACTCAATCTCCTGCATTTTTTCTCTCTTTTTCTCTTTCACCATCGGCTTTCTCCCCACTACAGTGTATTTTCCTCCATTTCTGGCCACAGTTTTCAAAGTTCCCATTTTTCCCTTTGTTTTAAATGATAGAAATGTTAGATTTGCCTAAAGCATTGCTCGAATACACAGGAAAACCTTCAGGATGTACGATGAACGTCTTTTTACAAGCTGCAGTTCTCCAAACAGTTCTCCAAATAGATTTTAATGTGATGTATTGTGAAGACATAGAAAAGTGCAATGCGTGTGAATCACACCTGTTGATGCTTGCTGGCCACATTGTAAAGCACGCATGGTTAATCTTTTCCCATACATTCAACCAGTGTGTGTCACTTTGAGGCAGCTATACAAAAGCCTTTTGTGTGCTTCCAGTAACCCCAAGCTTTGCTGGTCATCTTACTTAATTGGCTATGCTCTGTTTGTGGTATTGAGGGAAATGTGTCTGTGTGTGTGTCTGTGTGTTTGAATGGGGGTAAAGGATGTGCATCGGATTAGAGATTAGACATGTAAACAATGCTGTATGCTGGTCAGGAATATTTTAACTACCAAGATGACCTTTATTCAGGACCAGACAACTTTTTGCACACAAATGTCTTCACAAACAAATTATTCAAACATTAATGTGGATTTTACCATCAAAATTTGGGGTAATGGACGGCACAGTGGTGCAGTGGCTGGCACCGCTGACTCACAGCAAGAAGGTCCTGGATTCGTATCCAGTCTGAGGCCTTTCTGTGTTTGCATGTTCTCCTTATGTCCGCATGGGTACTCTGGCTAGCATCTGCTAGCAACCTAACAACTCACAATAAGGTTTTTAGGAGAACCATCTGGTGAGACCCAGGAACCTCCAGCAACTTTTCACCAAAGCATTTCTCCCTCGTGAGTGGATTTTACCAGTGGGTCAATGATGAATCTCAAGGCCTGTGTGATTGAGGCCTAATGTGCTGAACGATATTGCAATGAAAGAGTCAACATCATCATTGTATACTCTGTGTAAACAACATGCAAATAAAAAATCAGCTGAGGTTAGCTCTATGCATAATCATGATTTACACACTATTCTATCTCTACTTCTATCTCTAATTGTAAGACTACACAGTGGATGTGCTAGTTATGAAAAATGACTTTTTTTTTTTATGTTAAACAGCACACAAAAAAACAACAACATGTAACCCAGGATATATAATCACATGCTCTTAGGACATTGAGGGTAATGCTGTAGATGTAAAAATAGACTGTAAAAAGAAATAGACAGTTTAAAAACCTACTGCTACTATACCCCTAACTATCCTCGTGTGTCTAAGTCCTAACACAGTAAATGTTGAAATGTGCATTTGTTTAACTCTACATGCAAACTTGAGCATGACAGATCTGCTACTTCAGGTTCTGTTTGCTGCTGTAGTGAGTGTATAATTACTGTGTAGAAAAAAAGGGTTATGCTAATCATCAGTTACTTTTAACCTCATTCAGCGTGGCATCTAGAACATCTCTCACACACACACACCCACACACACACAAATCCTCATCTACGGATGACAAAAATACCACTGTGTGACAGCCTTTCCATCTCTTTTCCTTAAGGAAGCATCACTACCAGCAGGACATCCTTAACTGCGAGTCTGCAGGTCCCTTCACTGATGAACTCACAGAACCGAAACACGCAGTTTCTCATTGCTTGGACAGCAGCCAGCCTGCCGCATGTGATTAATTCTTTCTCTAATTCACACAGACACACAGTGTAGCACTTTTCCTGGTGCTGATTAATCTTTGAATTATCTGAATGTGTGCCTGTGTGCATTATTATTTCCAAACTGCGACGCTGCACTTGCTGATTCCATTTGCGAGCTCGGAGCGCAGTCCTTTGTTTCCATCAGGCCTTTTTCTTTTTTTTAATGAGAAAAAACTTTTTGTGGGCAATATGATGAATTTTGGTCATAGCGGGGGGGGAACTGCCAAGTCTTTTTCTGCAGATAGTGAAACAATAAGCTCATTTAGAGTAGCGCACACAAAGGGAAACAAAGCAAGCACTTCTTTGGTCATGAATCATGTTTCGCAATCATCAACTCACTCTCAGGTCAGTCAACTGATGCATATAGGCCTGTGACCATGCACTAATTTTGTGGTATTGTATTTTACAGTTGGTCCTTGTCTGTGGTCACTCTTGCTTATCGGTCTGACTTCCTGCTTTTGAGTTGGCAGTGGGAAGTGAAACAAAATCAGTAAGTGACCAACTTCCTGTCCATGTGACTCCGGCAGGTGACAGCTACTTCTCTCTCAGGTCGAGCCACATCACGATCTGAAGTCACACACTTCCCTCACTGTTTAAGAGTTTGCCAGTGATGTGGTGCCAGTGATCAATGCTTTACAGGAATGTGGAAGTGATAAGAAGGCAAATGACTGACACAGCAGACTCACCGGCAAGACATAAAGCCATAAAAGTCTATTGTGTATGAGCTGATTCACACGAATACTGACTTTTTTCTTCAGTGTTACTCATGACTTATACTGTATATGAGTAATCACATTTACAGCAAATTACTGTGAAAAATATTCCCAGGTACATTAATCTCAGAAGGAAAACACCCTAAAATCAACAAAAGTCACTTAGTATGTTGATTGTCAATTTATGCACTCAAATGAATGCAGTCAGAAAAGAATCTGTAAATCTACCGATTAAAAGGAGATTGTTGCAAGACTCAGAGTCAGCAGAAAGATGCACAGACAATGATTAAGAGGTCAGATGAAAAAAATGATGCATTTTGAGCTAATGCAATGTCAGCAAAAGTCCATCCATCCTCTTCCGCTTATCCAGTTCAGGGTCACATAGGAGCTGGAGCCTATCCCAGCTGTCTTTGGGTGAGAGGCCTTGTACACCCTGAACAGGTCACCAGTCTGTTGCAGGGCTAACACATGGAGACAGACAACCATTTGCACTGACATTCACAGCTATGGGCAATTTGGAATCATCAGTTAACTGAACCTCACTAACTGCATGTCTTTGGACTATGGGAAGGCGCCAGAGTGCCAGGAGAGAACCACGCAAACACGGGAAGAACACACAAACTCCAGACAGAAAGACTCCGGCCTGATGGTGTAATTGAGATCAGAGCAGCTAAAGTCAAATGAACAAAAAGTCATTTTTGCAATACAGCATGTTTGGTGACCATCTACGGCAGGGGTGTCAAACTCAAATACACAGTGGGCCAAAATTCAAAACTGGAACAAAGTCGCGGGCTAACGCTAATATTTATTGAAAAAAAATCTTCCTCCAGATATAAGAATGAATCTTTTCTTATGGACTCAAATAAGTTTTGCTGGAAAACTGAATATGGAACAAGCAAAGCTTAATACTAAACAATATATATATTAGCTTTTAATACCAGCAGGCCAGCTCTAATAGTAATTTGGTATGGCTTCGCGGGCCAAATGCAATTAGGCTGCGGGCCAAATTTGGCCCACGGGCCAGAGTTTGACACCTATGATCTACGGTATATCTCCTTATTCTGTCACTACAATGTTAATGATTTCGTCAATTTATCCCTGATTACTTTGGTTAATTTTTTTGTTTTAGTGGTTATATAAAAATATATCCATCCACCCATCTTCTTCCGCTTATCTGGGGCCTGGTCACGGGAACAGTAGCCCAAGCAGAGAAGCCCAGACCTCCCTCTCCCCAGCCACCTCCTCCAGCTTATCCGGGGGAACACTAAGGCGTTCCCAGGCCAGCCGAGAGATATAACCTCTCCAGCGTGGCCTCCTCCCGGTGGGACATGCCCGGCGCTCAGGAGGCATCCTTGTCAGATGCCCGAACAAGCTCAACTGGCTCCTTTCGATGTGGAGGAGCAGCGGCTCTACTCTGAGCCCCTCCTGGATGGCCAAACTTCTCACCCTGTCTCTAAGGGAGAGGCCAGCCACCCTTCGGAGAAAGCCCATTTCTGCAGCTTGTATTTGCAATCTCGTTCTTTTGGTCACTACCTACAGTTCGTGACCATAGGTGAGTGTAGGGACGTAGATCGACCGGTAAATTGAGAGCTTCGCTTTCACACTCATCTCTCTCTTCACCACAACAGACCGGTACAGCATCCTGCAGCTGCAGCACCAATCTGTCTGTCGATCTCCCGTCAGTCATGAGCAAGACCCCGAGATACTTAAACTCTTCCGCTTGGGGCAAGAACTCATCCCTGACCCGGCTGAGGACCATGGCCTCAGATTTGGAGGTGCTGATTCTCATTCCCACCGCTTCCCACTCAGCTGCAAACTGTTCCAAAGTAAACTGGAGGCCATCACTTGATGAAGCCAACAGAACCACATCATCCGTGAAAAGCAGAGATGAGATTCTGAGGCCACCCAAGTGGTTGGTATAAAAATATATTGGGATCTTAATGGTCCCACTTAATAGTGCTTCATTCTACCCATCAGTTTTAACAGACGCACATCTAAGTTCACATTAGTAGGTGTAATTAGCACTGGATCAATATATAAAAATGGTGAACTTTTATTTATTTTGGCTGAGTGGATATACTGTCTTGAAGTTATGTTGTGCACGTAAGAAGAAGAAGAAGGCCAAGCAAGATAAGAAGAACTACAAGCATGCTCATGGTTGTAGTTCTTGATAGTATAATGAGGTGGCTTTCAGCCCTTTGCTTGGTTGGTATTCTTTGAATGTTGAATATATAGCAGTGAGCTTATCTACCTCTCTTCTAATTGTAACTTTGTGAACCACTGTGCAATAACTAAAAGATATTTTTACTTTATTTCATCTAGGTGTTGGCTGGGCTTTGACAGGAGAAGAATGCACACGTGAGGAAAATCACTTTTGTCTTTCATACCAGTGACTTTAAGGCACAGCATGAGATTTACAGCTAACACTCTCCTGGATGAAGGCATGACTTGACACGTATACTTGTGCAGTAAACTACCACTGAAACCCGAGTGAAAAAAACCCATACACGCACTCATGAAAGGAATGGTTTCCCCTGAGACAAGCGCACATCTACACAAACATGCGCAGAAAAATGCAGCGCCCACTGAGCCGTCCTCAGCAAAGCCCAGGAGGCAACACCTGGTAAAAGTTTACGTCAAACCAGTATGACAGCCACAGCTGTCTTAGACACACACACATCCTGCCATCTGTCTCTTCATATCAGTGGTTTGATTAATAACCTCTGTGGTTTTGCTAGCTGCCTCTTTCTGTCCTGTGGCACAAAGTGCTTACATACGTCTGTGCGTGCTGTCTGTGTTGTCAACAAAGAAACAGGAAGTCCTACTGCCACATGTTGTTGTGTTGCTTTAAGGTGCTGCTAGATAAGAAAACATCTTTTAGATGGCATAGAGCTGAAAGAAGATGAAGATGTGCTTGGTGTTACAGAGTGCTTTGACACTACTGAGATTCAACATCAGAATATGGAATAACATACTCATGTTACCAATCTCATCAAGTAAAAATGATTTGGCTATTTTTTTTTCTTTTTAGATTTGTTGATTGTTTTTTATTCCCTGCATGTTTTGTTGTTGCTTCACTTCTGCATCAACCCAAGAGAAATTGATACAGAAATACAAAATGATCAGATTTCATGTCTAGACTAAATTATTTATTGCATCTGAAATGACAACACAGCCCGCTCCCTCCTGTCTTTGACCTTGTTACGCCAGCAAATTTTGAAGGAGAGAGGCTTACCTGTTGTTTCCATTCAAGCACAGACAGAGGCAGAGAAGTGAGAGAGGAATGTTCAAGGAGATGGAGAGAAAGAGCAGACAGAATAGGAGATCGAGAGGAAAGTCTGCAGATAAAGACCGAGTGGGGAATAAAAGAAGGTAGAGTGCTGAATGTGGAATGTGGAATGTGCTGTGGAGAAACAGACAGACAGTCTAAATAATTGTGTTTTTGATAAATGGATAATGAAAACATCACCAACAGGGGCAGAAGCAGTCAGTGCACTTTTCTGCACTGACTTCATATGCTCTGTGCACCAACTTTAACAGTGGATTGGTCTATTGATATTTTTTGGGAGCTGCAAATCTGCACAAAACCTGATCTCTCTATTTCTATAATACCTCTATGAATGGAGAAATAGTTAACAAAGATTATACCAGAGTCCTATTAGGGAAAACAGCAGTTGGAGACTGCCACATGACTAAAATTATTGCCGATGTGGGCAATGAACTTGCAATCTCATTGCCTTTGGTTCCTTTGAGGATGAAGACCCTGCAGTCAGTCCCCATATTCAAAGTGACTTTGGTGCATCATGACTGCAATAAAATGGCAATAAGATGGAGTCAGGCTGCTATCTGCTGTCAGTCTGCAATCGAATGGAGTTGAGTTGGCAATTACATGCAATATGTTTGTGGTAGGAGTTTAAGTATCTCGCGGTCTTGTTTACGAGTGATGGGAGAAGGGAGCGGGAGATTGACAGACGGATTGGTGCAGCGGCTGCAGCGATGCGCACGCTGTACCGGTCTGTTGTGGTGAAGAAAGAGCTGAGCGTAAAAGCGAAGCTCTCAATTTACCAGTCGATCTACGCCCCTACCCTCACCTATGGTCACGAGCTGTGGGTAGTGACCGAAAGAACGAGATTGTGAATACAAGCTGCGGAAATGGGTTTCCTCCGAAGGGTGGCTGGCCTCTCCCTTAGAGACAGGGTGAGGAGTTCGGCCATTTGGGAGGGGCTCAGAGTAGAGCCGCTGCTCCTCCACATCGAAAGGAGCCAGCTGAGGTGGTTCGCTCATCTGACAAGGATGCCTCCTGGGTGAGGTTTTCCGGGCATGTCCCACCGGGAGGAGGCCTCGGGGCAGACCCAGGACATGCTGGAGAGATTATATCTCTCGGCTGGCCTGGGAACGCCTTGGTGTTCCCCCGGATAAACTGGAGGAGGTGGCTGGGGAGAGGGAGGTCTGGGCTTCTCTGCTTGGGCTGCTGCCCCTGCGACCCGGCCCCGGATAAGCGGAAGAAAATGGATGGATGGATGGATGTGGTACTAAAATGATTAATTGGGATCACTTTCATTCAGAACCTCCGAGATTTGAAACAGTTCACAAATTCCTCTATAAAGAGTGACATAGTTGCTGTCGGATGATGATTTGACTCTAGAATGACATAGGCGCTCTGCAATCGACTTTTCTACTTTTTGTGACTGCAAAATAAATAAATAAAAATTCACTGCGATCACCACATTTTCTAGCCACAAGAAAGTTGCCTTCCTATTTTTACCCTACTAGTATAAGTGAGCCACTGGCTAGCAAGCATAACCCCTCCAGCTAGTTACATTTTGGATTTTTCGGTCACAATAAAGAGTTGTTTATGCAGCTGCAGTAAGATTAAAGAATTTTAAGGTTGTTGTCCCTTTTTTAATTTTTCCAAAGTAAAAAATACAATAGTAATGAATGGATTATATAAACACTAACACATACAGTGGCCAAGCAGAGGTTATGCATAATTACCCTAAAAGCCTTTTTAAAAGATACAGTTATGAAGTTAAAAATCAACTGTGAAAAAACAAAACCCAAACTGAAACTGTATATACAACCGAATGATGAATATGCTGAGGAGCCACGTGGGAACCTATTTTAAATTTGCTTACTACCACCTTGAAGGCTGTTACCTTGAGCACCTCTGGACTCCTTCCAGCACTCCAACGTGAAAGATTTTCTCCAATAAACTGACTCACTGACTCAGACTAGAAATGCTAGAGCCGAATAGTTAATTGGTTCGGCGATGCTCAGATACACTCGGATTATCTGGGGTGACCTCTCCGAAGGGCAGGACACACTTTACTGTCACAAACAGATAAAATAGATAAATAGATAAAAGTCCCTCTGTGATTACACTTAATCAGTGTTGCTAAGCAACAGCACCCAGACTTGAGCAAACTCAGGAAATTTTTCATGGTTCGCACAGCTAGCAAGCAAGGCCATATTGGGTCTTTTCAATGAACCTCACTTCCTGGTATTCATCCACTTCCTTCCTGATAGCCAATTAGAAGCGTACGTCTAAGTTTCTGGCCGGTCTGGTCCGCTCAGCTGCTTTTTAAGTGACACGGTTGACAGCCTTGACCTACTCTATGCTTCTCTCTATTGTTTAGATGCACTAAGTCGGCTGAATGTGGGAAGTAGTGTGAGGAAGAGCGAATCGAAGACAAACAGTACTGTTTTGACAGATGTGGAAAGACTTTTATTTAAGTCTATTTGACTTCATGTATATCCTCTTTGGACAGATAGAAAAAAACGCCACATGGTGACACAGCTAAAAACAACACCGGTTTACATTTCTAATCAAATTAGCTTTGTTTTTAAAGTTTAGATTCATTGTTGGACATGTGTGCAGTTATGTGGAGCCTCTGTACCATTCTAGTAATGTGATCCCTGTCACTAAGTGCTGTACAGTCCTATGAATATTGCCGTTATATAAAGAACATAACTGCTCCCTGGGGAAACTCTGGAATAGATCTTTCTGGTAAGAGCTGATTCAGCACACTGCAAGTGACCTGACCACCCTCAATACCCCGCTACACACTCCACCGCCGTTCTTTCTTATCATCCCATCCTTTTTCCCACTATCTCTTCTAATAGTATTCCCTTTATCGAGCCTATCAGTCTGGGAACATGAAACAAGAGTAGGGCTCGGTGGTGGTGTGGCGTGAGATGGGGGGTTACGCAGGAACAGAGATTGATAGAGACCAGAAGGGAACTACAAAAAGAAAAAAAAAAGCCCCAAAACCCAAGAAAATAATAAAATTAATAAAATCTTTCTTGTATATTTACAGAAGTGCAAAAACTGCCTCATCGCTTACGGTGTTATCTGAATTTGATCATAATCTGCCTTCCAGAGAAAAGTTTGTGTGCATCTATCCACACATGCATATCAGCAGACCCACAGCATGCAATCTGTGCATCCTGTGAACCTCACAGACATGCTGGCAAAACATTCTCTGTTTTAGTTTGTTCTGGCTGCATCCTATTGCTGCAGTTTTGGACAATAAAGGAATGTATGCAGTGTAAACTATTCATGCACGCTAACTTCCCAGACATCCCTGCAATCCTCTCCAACATCCACCTGTAGGCTCCAGGGGAATCTTTACTCATCACTGCAAATTTCAGTATGTATAGAGGTTCCGAGCGCTAAACCCAAACCCACGTGGTGTTGCTGTAACAAATCGATTATTTCAAATGTGAGCTGTCTGACTGAAATGCTTTTGTGGCACTTTAAAACACTTCCTGGCATTTTCACATCAATAACAGGCCAGAGCCGACGGCAGGCTCGCGCGCCAATATTTTCCGTCTGTGAACACATTAGTCTATTACTGAATGTTGGAAAGTGGGTCATAAAAATATAAAAGGGACACGTCACCTAGAGCAATAGTATGACTCGCTGATGTGTGAAAGTTTTACTGATGATTGCAACATTTTTGGAACTGAAATGAGCAACTGATGCACAGGAGATTGTGCTTTTTTCAAATCGAGTATTTCAAGGGGTTTGATTTTTTCATCAAACACTTGATGGCTGGGTATACTCTTGGGATGTAATAGTCTGTACATGCATCTATTCTGCATCTCTTATTAGAATGGCACATTTTGGGCACATTTTTCTTATATTTAGACATCTCTGGGGCTAGATGTGCAGTTAATTAAATTAATATGCTTTCACTTACAGAAAGGGCAGTTTCAACAGTCCAGTCCACTTAAGATCAAAATGGGTTGTGTGTGGCTCAGACATCCCAGACCTAGATGATTATCAAGGCTCTGTTTTCTTGGTTGCCTCAGCCCTACAGAGGAGTCTTTGTGGCCACACGTCTTAACATACTGTGTTAAGAAGCCTATTTTGTTTTTATTTTTTTTAAACAATTTCAGGTTTTACCTTGAAATTATGCTGGTACTGTGCTTGGATAAGCAGATGCCTCTGCACTCTAAAAATAAGTGTCTGCAGTTGTCATTTATAGACTTCAGAGTCAATTGTTACTGTTACTACAATCATAAACTCTGTGGCTGTGGACTGTATATTTATATCTTTTTATGAGAAAATATAATAAAGTCCTTTATTTTGATATACGGCCATAGATGTCTACTGCTGTGTGGCCTCTAACAAAATTTATCACGTGCTCTGTAAAGAGTCACCGGGCACATACTAAATCAAAATGCCGTTACGGCACAGAAAGAGGCTCTTTTACAGTGCAGAATGAATTGGCTGGGCTCAAAGTGTGATGCATTCATCTCAGTGTTTTTCACTCCACAGTCTAAACTCGATGCTAAATACACTGAAGAAGTTTGCGCTGACATTACACGTGCATGGACTTGCATGCATGCATGCACGTGAATATGCCAGACACCTGCAGGGTATAAATCAGTTTCCCAGGGCACAGAGCTGCCCCTCTCTGGCAGCTGGTGCTGAGAAAGAAAGGGAGGGGATGGGTCCTTCTTCTCCTGCTCTGCTTCTTTGGCACTCCAATGTCTGGGGTGTCTGGTTGCAGCCCCCCCACCCCTCAGAAAAAACACTTCTGATATAAGCTGACAGTGGGAGCATTGGTGATGCTGCAGAGGGCCGAACGGTGCCTGTGCATGTGTGTGTGTTACGCATCAACACACAGAGCAAACCGTTGTCTTCCGTCACTACTCGTCTGGCAACAGGAGCCACATTGATAACATCTATTTTGCAGCCACACAGTTCAGGGCAGAGCTCCACGCTTGTGATTTTGGTTTAAATGGCGTCTCTAATGATAGCCAGATTATCCAGCCCCCTTTTTTAACGCATGTTGCTGCCCTCTTTGTAAATCTGCCGCCACTCTTTTAGCCTTTGTATCGAGCGGCAGCATGTTGAGTTTAGACACAACAATAAAAATACAGTGGTAACAGTGCACCATTAAATCCTCTCATCCAAATATCCTTTCTCTCACACACTCACTCACACAAAACCCATTTCCTTTCTAAACAACTTAATCTGTGAGAGAGTGTGTGAGTACGTGTGTCCGTCCCGGCATGGTCTTTAATAACATGTCTGGACATATCTCAGAGGAATGTGCGTTATGTCTCACAGCAGATAGAAAAGATATTTTCAGCAGTTCGACAACACACAGTCCAAAAGGTCTAAGGCCCTAAGCCCATCAAACTCCAGCCTTAACAGCTACCAGCACTACCCACAGCGTGGGAAAACCCCTCTGGAATGTCTTTAAGAGGCAAAAATGGCTCAAATAAACAAACTTCCTCTGCTTGCAGGTATGTACTGCGGGAGATAATGGGTGAAACTCGGCGTATCTGCATGCACACCTCTTGGCTCGCAAACACGCTTTGTGTAATATGCACATATTTGTGTTTAAGCCATTCCTCTTCGGTGAGCAGTGAGCACACACAGTAAGAGGTGGTAATCAGTACCAATTATCCTCAAACACGAGCAGAGTCAAGAGGAGCTTTCCCCCTCAGCACGACGACCGCTCAAGTCAGGCTTGATTAATCTAAGTGTCTGTCTGAAGCAGCACGGGGAATTAGAGTGTATGGAAAAAAGGAAATTAAGCTATGTTTTAATTATGTTGAGAAATATTGGAGCATGTTTTTTTTTCTTTTTTAAAGGCGGGATTGCAATCAAGGGCTTATCATAAACATGTTTGTGTCAATCAAGACTGAGCTGAGGAAGTGCGGAAATGAATGAGTGCCCTTGACTGCCAGCTTTTGAGTGCTTCTGTTGGGACTTGGCTGTGATTTTAACACCGAGGGCCATATCTTTTCACTAGGTGTAAAAGATTGGTGATTTTCCCACAGCGCATCCTCGCACACACTGACACAAAAACAGCGTAGTTAAAGCTGTTTGAGGTCATCTTTGGTCTGATAAAAGCTGGTTGCTGAAGTGAAAGGGAACACTGATTACTGGATTATGGCATGCATCCCTCAAAGCGTGATGGTTGTGACAATGAATTGCTGTTACTAGAGTTCCAGGAAATCTTTGTTATTAATGATAAATTTGGCCACTAGATTTGCTTCAGATAGGACAGTGCCTTGACAAACACAAGAATTAATGTAGTTATATTTCACTACTCTAAAAAAGTTCTAGCTCTAAAAAAAGTGTGGAGATAACTCAGACTTTAAGATTGTTTGACTTAGTTTTTTAAAGGCCTTTCCTTAAATCAGAGTGCTTGAACATCTTATTTCTAATTTTCCCCAAATATCATTTACATTCCCATTTGGCCGCACTGACCTTAGTAGCTAAGTCATGTTGTGTTTGTGTTGCACTGAGAGCTGATCAACTGTTGAGCTTGGCAGACAGGGCAATGGAAAAGAGACACTGAGACTAGTATAAACATATCATCCTGCCAGAGAGATGGCCTCCAGGCAACCAAGACAGTGCATCTCACTGTTAAATGCCATTAATTGCAGTTGTTAGTGTTCTGACTTCTTGTTTTGTGAGTAACTGTAAAATTATGAGGTGACAGATAATGAACAAAAGGATAAGGAAAGCTAACCTATAGAAATACATTTTCAGTGGTTGTTTAAAACAAACCACAGATTCAGATTGAGATAATATTCAACTTATAAAATAGTTAATTTCATTACATATCATTAACACTACCTGCTAACCAGCAGTGACTAAAGTTAATTATGACAACTGTATCCAGTAATTGGCTCTTATTGATGTTTAAAAATACCTTAAAGGGACTGAAAATTAAACTTGTGGTTAAAAAAGTATTTAAGGAAACTTCAGTGTGCAGTCTGCTAATCCTGTTTTCCTTTATTCTGTCAGCAAACAAGAATGAAGCTTTGACAAAAAGACGTGTTTTTACAATTAACTGCATCCTTTGTGGACAGTACATTAGCTGGCATGGAAATTGAGACTTTCTAGACAATTTAGGACAATTTTATCCTTAAATAGTTATCCTTAAGGTTATCCTAAATTCACTGGGATTACTTTAAGGATCTGTCTGTCACGAGAACAACATGGCTTACATTCCTCTAGTGCAGTGTTGTGGATCATCTGCTGAACAAGTTAAAGGTCAGTGTTAGAGGTCAGCATGAGAGTCCTGGCCTGCCTAATGTCGCAGCCTCTTTCATGTCTGCTTTTGCTTTCACTCTTTTATTTATTATCAAAATTTTATGTTTTTTTGTTGGTTTTTTTTTGCCAAACCTGCAAGAGTGGGTGTGGATAACCAAACACACAGACACACACATACACATACATGCAGATTTAGGAGAAGCCTTGTCCTACTTAATTCTATCTGACTAACACAAATAGTCATAGTTTCTGTTAACCTATTTCTCCACCCACCTCTCTAACCAGCTGTGTGGCATGTTTTTTTTTAACTAGAAGAGACAACACCCAGCTCGGTTGGTTTTCCTGAAATGATATGGTTTAATCTGGCCGCAGAGAGAAAATTGTGCATGTGCACGTTTATGATAGAGAGGAGGTTGTAGTTCACTCTCCACTCTTTTCCCTGTCATGTATGCAGCAGTGAATTGTACTGCTGGACAAGCTAGAAAAGAAACAAAAGCTAAAGTGGACGGTCTGTTATTCTAAGTGCTGCATGGTATGGAAGATAGGAGCATTATCTTCTCTTCACTTCCTGGCTGTATGCAGATGGAACGGCTACATCCGGAGGGAGACAGAGAAGGAAAATTGAGAAAGACTTAGCTACACTGTTTAAGCAGTCAGATCCTTCAATAAAAAGTAAAAGTACTAATACATCTACAACCAACAGTCCATAAATTGTGCCGAAAATTGTAACTCGGCAAGCAAATGCCCCATTTCACAGATATTGTGTGTATACTAGAATATATTATATGTACTGTATTATTGCGTGTTTAAGAACTGGTCCAGATCAAGTGTGTTTTTGACAGTCAAACAGAAGATAAAAGAGTTTCTGCAATGAAATTATTATGAAGCTATCACATCTCAAGCATGTTATGATTCAGATATTATATTGTGTTAATGGACTAAATCCAGTTGACTGACATGGCTTTTATTTCAATGTCTGTCCATCAATCGCAGATGTAACACCCTCCTCCAGCCTCATGACGAGTCTTTCCATTGTATTCTCAGGTGATCCAGTGGTGTAAGTTTTCCCCTTTAGTAATAATTTTCTCCAACTATCTTTAGTACAATAATTATTGTCAAAAACTCTTCTGTGTAATCAAAGAGGGAACTTTTAGGCAGAGTCTCGGGGTGTTTAGGCTAAGCCATCATTTGGTGCGCTCGTAATCAGAGACTAAAATCATCTGTTTATAACATGACTACTAATTTACCACAGAATGACGCCAGCCACACGACTCACTGCATCGTTGTGTGGTCAGGCTGACACAGATGGACACACACACAAGCACACCCACGTGCTTGGGGATGCTTTAGATAGAATTCAGTGCAATCGTGTGTGTGTGTGTATGTGTGTGTATTTGGCAGTGGAGAGCACTGTGGAAAGGTCTTGAGGGTGAGAGGTTTTTCCAACCAGACCCAGAGGCAGCCAATGTCCCACATACATCTAGTTCCCTAAGGCAGAAAGCAACAAGCTGACTCACTGATCCTATATGTACATTCAGTGTGCTGGAGACCACACGTTGGTCATGGTTATCATGGTTATCTGGATAATTTTAAGCACTTTTCAGTTAAAAACAAAACTCTCAAACTGGTTTCTTGAACATGGCAATGAGTTCGCTGTTCTCTGATGGCCTCCACAGTCAAGAGATCTCAATCAAATCAAGCACCTTTGGGATGTGAAATGCAGGATTCACTTCACTGATGTGCAGTCGACAAATCTGCTGCAACCGCCTGATGCTATCATTTATGGACCAAAATCTCAGAGAAATGTTTCCAGGACTTGTTGAAATGGCCGTTGTGTCTACATGTACAAACGGGTAGTTTTGTGGGAGAAATTCCTGCTTTCTTTAAACCATTTCTTCATTTTGGAAGAACTCTGACTGTGTCCCAGTTTATCCTAAAGAACATAAATTGAAGTGAGATGCTTAGACTGCACATATTATGGCTTCACTTTATGTTGCGTTCATAAGCTGCGGCTTGCTAACTTGTCTATTTGCTGTTTGGTGTTTGAGAGACAAAGTACACTGGGTTTTCCCAAAACACCTGAAACCAGTGCTGCTGAAAGTGATGAGTTAAATGGTGATTGTCTGTGGGTTTGTCACGAATCACTCTCACACTTTACATTATAACTTGACATGCAGCTTAACAGGAAGGGAAACAAAAAGAGACCAAGGTTTAGCTGCTGTACAAGCAGGTGTAAAATACAAATTAGGTATTGAACTATTTTTAGAGGAATAACAGAATAAGACCTGCGGGTTAAAAAATGTTAACATTTGCCATGAACTGTACAAAGTGCAATCTAAAAGTTTCCATAAGACCCAAACTATACCTAACATAAAAACAAAGAATATGTAAATCAATGCACCTCTGGATTGTTCCGACAAAAGACCAAAAGAGAAATTTAGTCGATACAGGGCAAAATGGATGTTGCATTGCTGTAGCTCGTGGGGATTCCACTGAACCAAAGCTAGAAGTAAAAAGCAGTCTACATTTAAAAACGCTACCATATTTTAGAAAAACAAATTTATCATGTTTCCTTAGATCTGTTACAAGCTGTAAAGTACAAAAGCTAGTTTTAAATCCTGTCTGTAAACATATTGTATCATGTCTCATTCAGTGATAAAGTACATTTCTAATATGAAGCCATTTAATTTTTAAAAGAAGTCCAAAACATATGTTTTACGAGTTCAAGCAAAAGGATTAAATCACTGTTAGTGTCTCATGGCTCTTGAGCAGTGTTTGCTTATAGTAAACTAAGTCATTTAGATCAATTATTGGATATAATTGCAAAAAAGTGTTTCTATTCAGCTGATGAGGAGAAGGAGGAGAAGGAACGGTTTGGTATTACTTGCTGGAACAGATCCTGAACACCTCCTGACCTTTTCAGTCCTTCTGTTTTTATACAAACAGGGTGTTAAGGAGGAAGACAAGCCAGTCTTTGTGTAATCAGCTTCTTTGTGTCTGCCGAGGAACCTTGATCATGAGACTCATGGGAGTGAACGCGAGCTCCACAGTTTGTGACACGGCTGAAATAAATAAAGCATCCTCATGCGGCGCTGTGGCTGCTGCTTTGTGTTTCTCATTGGAGTTGTGTTACATTTTGTTCATTCTTCTTCTTCAGGGAAGACGACCCCAGCAGGAACTGTGTTTGAGTGTTCTTGAGAAGTAGATTCATTGGAAACAAACACAGCCAGGTAAACGTGCATAACTTCAAACAGCTGTAACCTTGCACGACTGGTTTTATGTTGCTGTCACTTGACATATTTAGCTAACCACAAAATGCCACTGGTTATTCTGAGGCATTTTGGGGTTAGTTTCCGTTTTAAGCTGTGTTGCTGGGGATTAATGTGTCAAGACATCGCTTCACAGCGCCTGAGTCATCAGGCCTGAGATAGAAGTTCCTGTAAACAAATCTCGTTGACATTGTTTACCTTGCGCTGGTGTTCAGAGCAGTTTTATGCTTATGTGAACTTGCAAAAACAAACAGCACCTGTTCTACACCCATGACTGATTTATGACGTTATCAAATTTTTAAGCGTGGTCGCACCATTTTACTGGTTGTTAAGTGAAGCCGAGATGTTTTTTGTACTTTAAATACAGTTAAGTAGTTACAAGAACTTCTTCCCAAGTCTACAGCTTATTTAACTTTGAATTTAACAAAAGACCAAAGTAGACCTTGTTCGAAGGGATCACAGGACAAGCAAAATTCATGGGCTTAATATGAAACATGGACATAAAGAGAAAAAGACTTCAATCAAAATTGTATTATCAGAAAAAATGAATGACTAAAAAAAAAACCCCAAACAAATATTAAACAAAAAGAAACAACATCCACCTTCTAACACCAAACGTGTTAATCTTTGAATTCAGGTCTTTTCAATCCTATTGCTACAGGCGTATAAAATCAAGCACCTAGCCATGCAGTTTACCTTTATACACATTTGTGAAAGCATTGCTCATTCTAAAGAGACCACCGAATTCAAGCATGGTACTATGATAGGATGCAGAGCAGGTTGCAGAGTTCTGATGCACACTGTGCGTAAAAAGGGGCCGATGCTGACTCAATAACTGCTGAGCATTTTAAAACTCCTCTGGCATTAACATCAGCACAAAAACTGTGCACCAGCTCTGGCTTCCAAGGCCAAGCAGCTCTTGCAGTGCTTTTGCCCATCTACTCTAGTTTGTACCTCCATTGGTGCGGTGCTAAACATGTTTGCTTAGGAAGTGAAAGGTTGCTGGCTCAATTCATGCATAAAATTCTACCTCATCAAACATGTGGAGCTACCTGCTGTGGCAACCCCGTTTGGAAAGGGATGAGCTGAAAGTAGCTTTAGTCTGTTTGGTGCAGGTTAAGAAGTCAAGCTTAGCCAGCATTCCTAGCAGATCACATGATCTTATTTCCAGACCACATCAGCTGACAACCAACTGACAACAAACTATACTGCATGGAGATGTTATTGCTGCTCTTCAAGAACAGAGATATGCTGCCAAATATATGGTACTACACATAAGAAACAACACATTCCTTGTGACTATAGTGATCCTGACTTAAATCCAAGACAGAACACCATCAATCTCTGACAATAGGGCATGTCTTTGAAGAATAATTGTTTTCAGAAATATAAGCCCAGACTTTAGGAAGATTAGGGTCTGAAGACATAATTAAAAGCCAAGTGAATGAATGATTCAGAGAGTTCAAGAATGCAAGGGGGAAGAAATCTGTCACAGCTGGGAAGGAATCTTGGAATAAGGCATCAGATGGCTTGGCTTGTTTTTGTCATCATTTGTTTTGTTTTTCTTTGTGTGTGTGTGTGTGTGTGGGGGGGGGGGGGGGGGTTAAACCGATTTTTGGTCATCCTGTGGAAGATTGGGATATTTGGACTTTTAATACGGCTCTTCTTTCTACAGAGAACTTCACCAAGATGAATTAAGCATTAACTTAAATGTACTTTCATTATGACCTTAGCCGTTACCTGCCTTCTGTCTGTGAAACTGGAACAATCACACAGTGATGACTCCTCACTGAATTACTCCAATTCAAGCCAGAGTTTATTTCTAACCCACATTTAAAACAGGTCCAACGACACAAGCCACGTGATGGAGTTGTGACCTTTCCGGGTGTACCATGACTGCGATGACTTCAGCCCACCCCATCCCCTACATGCTATACAAAATATACATTATATACATAATGTATATTTTGTATACATTATGTATACCAAAAAAAACACACAGTTTCTTTCTTTTAAATTTTGTTTTTACAGGAAGACAGACTGACTTAAAGTCATTTCCTGCAGAGATATACTTTCCCTACCGCCCAGCCACAAAGCCACAACTTGCCTGGGCCTAACCTTAAAACAAGTCTCTACGTAATGATTTGCATCATTTGGACTTGCTTTACACACACATACACACACACACACACACACGCGCGCACACGAAGAGATCCTCAGCAGTTCAGTGTGATTAATGGACTTATACACTGCCTCTTTCTCATCATACCAAAGAATTTGCTCTGTTGCTACATTAATACACAACAACATGCCCACTGGTTATGTTGTTTACAGCAAAGCACGTCATGAGTTCTGTGTTTTTGAAAAACATGTTGTGCACCAGTTTCCCAGTTGTGTATTTATGGCTATATTTTTCAGGTGCTTTGGAGTTTAAAAGACCCACGGTTTAAGAACAGCTGCGAGGCATGTTTCAGGATTACTCAGTCTTCCTTTATGTCATCTTTCCTAAGGTGTGGCTTTTTACCTGTTTTCACCTTCTTCTTCCTTAAATTTCCTCTTTAAATAAAACTATAATCCAAACATCTGTGCTTGTTGTTTCATTAATTATGAGCCATCGTTTCTCTCCCTTTCAAATCAACACATCTTAGAAAAGTCAGACACCTTTCACTGCTCATCTGCTCAATAAGGAATAAACTAAGGCTATAGTTTACAGAGCTGCAAACCCTTAACTACACAGCAGCTACTAAAATATCCCAGAATGACTTCTAAGTGGCTGCAATCAACATTTTTACATTTGCTTTCCATTGAATTTTGCCTCAGCTCTCATCATCGTTTTAGCTTCTTTCAGCTCATTGTTTTGGTTTTAAGGCTCAGAAAGTTTCTCTTTTAGTTTACCCTCAGGCTTCAATGGTTTCACTAGCATGGCCATCACAGATGAAATGCGGAATAAGTTTCCACATGCGATGTAACTACAGTCACTGTAGTGTTGTTGGAGCATTTCACAACTCAAAAATATTCAGCCCTCAAAACCAGTCGGAGAACTACATCCTCCCTTCCAATGTACAACAAATAGCTGAAAGAACTCACCAGGATCTTTATACATTTATCCAAGCCCCATCCCTTTTTTTACCCTCACTATATATAAGCTTAGTTGAACTATACAGCTCCAGCTGCACTCAGAGTGACAGTAAGGTTGTTTTCACTTCCCAGGATTTCTCAAAAATCCACAATCTAAGGCAGAATCTCACCTGATAGGCTTGGAGACACTGCATCATGTTTCACCAAAGTTAAAATATTTTGCACAGATGTGTGTTTACCTCTCTTTGCTTTGATTCGCATCTTTAGCTCCTGTTTGGCTACAGACACAATCAGTTCCAGATGCACAAATAAATAAGCAAAAGCAGAAGTGATCAAAGAAACGACAGAAAGAAGGTAATGGCTGGTAAAGATAGTGGCCTGCTGAAGACAGCGGGGTACATTTTCTTTATAAACAACATAGACTGATAAAAGGAATTTTTTTTTTTACCTAAACAGGGAAAAAATGTGGACCACACAAGAACATGTTTCTCCTTTTAAAATGAAACAAGCTGATTTTTTTCTTTTGTTCTTCTGGTAGGATGGGGAATTACAGGTGACTTAATTTAGCTAAAGCCTTTCCTAGAATGAGTTAGGCAGAAGTGAGAGGAATGGTTAAGGAAACATTGGACACATTTCATTATGAGTTAACAATAATGTTACTGTTGTAAAGTGAAACGATGGTTTACAAGAAAGTACAACTTTTACACACACAGCTGCCAGTAGAGCTTTACCCGACTACTAAGTCAACTATTTCTATTAAAAACAAATATTACACACTTCAGCCTCAACAGTTGTTTAACATGAATACAAGGCTTACACGTCGATACAGTATATCTATTGGAAACCCATCTGACTTCACCCCCGCCTGACTTGCTCAACGAAGGCTTCATTAGGGGGGGGCTTTGAACTGAGGAGTAACCCGCTGGTGACATGCTTGTCGGCCACAGACATAATTGAATAAAGATTCCAGTTGTTCTAAAAACCTCTGGATGTAGCCTCTGGGTCTTTGAGGTGGGCCCCAGAAATCTGAGGAATGAGAGGCTGTCCCAGGGCTCTAAGAGCTGAGGACATAGTTTAATTCCACACCACTGGGAGAATACTGATCAGAAGAGCTCAGACAGCAGGGGGGTTGAAGGGCGTGTGTGCGTGTGTGTGTGTGTGTGTGTGTGTGTGTGTGCGTGTGTGTAAAAAGCATCGGCAAGCACTGAGCCTTGAACCTGAAAGTCTCCTGTAACATACTAATGGGAAGTGTCCTGTCTTAAATGCTGTCTGTGGAAATCACCCACAGCTTCCAGTGATGACATAATGTAAAAGTCAGAGGTCTTACAAGATGGCACAGATCTGTGTTTGTTGATACCATCACAAACACAGGAGTGGTGTCAGGCAGTTTGCCTGTGAATGATGGTTTCAAGTGTATGATTACATAATCACCTTGCCATGTTACAGCAAGTACTGTCTTTAACATCTTCACTGGGGCTTTGTGATCACATCAGCTCCAGTGGGAGCTCCCATCATGGCTTTAAAAAGTGACATAAAAGCTTTTGTGATGCACAAACCGATATATATATTTTTTACGGGCCTCACATCTGAGTTAGAAGTCCAACACCTCTCTGCATGAAGTGTGATCATTCACTTCTTTATTTATATTAATAACAGAACATGAAACCACACCTCATTACACTGCTGCTGGTGGTGACTGGGAGTATTTCAGTCGGTCAAGGGGCAGATGCCAGCAGGGAGATCCAGCACTAGGTGTTTAACTGCTGCCACCTATTGGCCAAGAGTTCACATTACAGCTTCTTGCAAAAAAAAAAAAAAAAAAAAAAAAAAAAGTTATAGCCTATATATATGTATTTTTATTTTTTTTTATTTTTATTTTTTTTATTCACCTTTGTCACCAGTCATTTAGTATCACAAAATTAATGACCAGTGTATGGTAAAATAGGTAAATATTATAATTTCTTGTAACAAAGAACAAACTTTTGAGCTAGAAAAAGACACTGTGATACCAGTGATTATAAACTATAAATTTTTATATTTAATCATTTTATTTGTATTTATGTAATGAATGAATTCAGTTCAGGTCGGATAAATTGTATTTGTGTAGCTCAGTATCACATACTGAGGTTCAAAAGGCTTCCACATCCATAAAACATATTAAGGCACAACATACAGTGTTGTGAAAAAGTGTTTGCCCCCTTCTTGATTTTGTATTTTTTTTTTGTATGTTTTTCACACTTAAACATTTCAGTTCAGAGAACAAATTTAAATATTATACAACGATAACACAAGTAAACACTACATGCAGTTTCTAAATGAAGGTGTTTATTATTAAGGGGAAAGGTTCAAGCCAACATGGCCTTGTGTGAAAAAGTGATTGCCCCCTAAAACTAATAACTGGTTGGGCCATGCTTAGCAGCAACACCTGCAATCAAGCGTTTGTGATAACCAGCAATGAGTCTTTTACGCCGCTGTGGAGGAATTTTGGCCCACTCATCTTTGCAGAATTGTTGTAATTTAAGCATACTGGAGGGTTTTTGAGGACCTTTTTAAGGTCATGCCACAGCATCTCAATTGGAGTGACTTTGACTAAGCCATTCCAAAGGCTTCATTTTTTAAAGCCATTCAGAGGTGGACTTGCTGGTGTTTTAGATCATTGTTCTGCTGCAGAACCCAAGTGCGCTTCAGCTCAAGGTCACAAACAGATGGCCGGACATTCTCCTTCAGGATGTTTTGGTAGACAGCAGAAGTCTGCCTACTAAAACATCCCAAAGACTTGGGGATCATCAAGATGTTTCTGGCAAAACTGAGACAAGCCTTTATGTTCCTTTTGCTCAGCGGTGGTTTTCATCTTGGAACTATGCCATGCAGGCCATTTCTGCCCAGTCTCTTTTTATGGTCGTAACTGAGGCGAGTGAGGCCTGTGTTTTAATACTGATAAGTAAATCACGCTGAGTTGCTTTGATCATCATCATGCAAAATGCAGGATTTATGTTGAAAACAGGTGTCTTTTACCCAAACTATAATAATTTCTCAAAACAAACCAAATTGTCTTGATAATTAAACATAACCAAACATCAGTGAACACAAACTAGTTCTCTTTTTAAAATTTGATAAAAATCCTTTTCAGCTGTTTGCAGATGGTTTACATAGCAATTACTAATGAGTTTATTAAGTTGTATCAATTGTCATTCTTTGTTTGCTAACAGTGAAGCTATTAAAATGCAAACATTTACCATTTATTAACCATCGTTCTAATAAACAAGCTTTAACTCGTTTGACTAAAACTGTTACTCGTCCTGTTTTTATATGATTTGACTGTAGCACAGTGACAAGCTGACACTTGTCAGTGTCTCAGTGAGCCCCAAATTAATACATGTGATTCAGCAGTCAAACAAAAAAGCAAGCAAGAAAGCAAAAACTTTCCCACGTTGTTTGTCTGTGTTTATTGTGCTATGGTGTGTTGATATCTGTGCATTCCTGTATTATCCTTTTGTGTTATACATTTCGATGTTTTTTTCCTCGCTACCTAGCCTGACCTGTCTCCCCAATGTGATGTTTGTGTATTGTATGTACGGTCGGCAAGGTCTGTCATCTCGGTTGTGGGCAAAAGACCTGCAACTGACAAATAAAGGCTATCTCATCATCATCATCATCATCATCATCATCATCAAAAAAACAAACATAAGACTGGGAAACATTAACATGCAGTCACCACCAGGTGTCATGCTCCTGCCTGAACACTGTAATAGCAGTTAGTAACTTATGGCAAAAGGGGAAGGGTACAGCCTTGCAAAAGTTCACAAATAACCTACCAACCTAAAATTTCTCAGTTTTATATTACCCTCTGTAAGCTGGTTAATGTTTTATTAAGCACATGATTTAAACGTGTTTTCTTTCTTTACTTTCCCCCCCTTTTTGTTGTTGTTCTTGTTACTGCCACAGATGTGTGTCAGAAGATTGTGTGCAATTAAAGAGTGTGAATGTCCACACATTCTAACGCTGTTTAACTGAAGCGTTTTTACAGCTCATTGTAAAACCTGAATACTACTGTTCTTGGAACTGGTGGGTGGAGGCTCATGCTGCATGACAACAGGGTTCACGATTGTTATGTCGACACATTTTTAAAGCTTGCCCAATGAAGTTAACCCATGCAAAAACAACAGCATATAGGGATTTCTAGTATCATGCCTGCATCCTCTCACTTAGATAGTTTCTCTGATCTTTGATTTTAGAGTGCCAGCAGGTAAAGTAGACCTATCCTAAACATTTGGATACATTTATATATATGGCTCTTTTTTTGAAGTGCAGCCTGCTAATTTCTGAAACAGATAATAAATCACGTTTTTTAGGCTGTTATGTCCAACTTTCAACAATAAAAGTGTGATATTATATTATAAGTAATAACAACAGAATAATTAGGTCACAAAGAGACACAAGGGCAGCTTTTACAAGAGGGGAATAGTCAACAGGGGTAATTTACACCTGACCTGACTTTTCATTATATGTTAATTTTCTACCCATCCAGCTGGCTATGCTATTTATTCTGATTACTGCTTGCCTTTCATGTAGCATCGATGTGGTGAAGTAGCTACTCCAATTTCGTTGTACTATTGTATAAAGTGTGACTGTGCAATGACAATAAAGAGTTAGAGTTAATATATACTGAGTAAAACAATACCAGTGGTTGAATATATTTCAAACTGACTACAGCATGTGTCATGACTACCTGTAAGCTCCACCTATTAAAGGCACAGGCAAACAAAAGGTACGTAAAGCGGTTTGTTTACTTTTACCCATCCCTGGTCGATCACCTCAGAAAGCCACACTCTGACAAGCGATTGGTTCGCGGTGCACTCTTTCCCCCAATCACCGAGCCTCTCTAGCTCCGCCCGCCACATCACTAGCATGGCGGCACGTAGAGCAGGAATTCCGCCTATGCGACGATGACAGCGTCGCTGAAGAGATAACAGCAGTAATGACTGTTGTACGATAGTGCAGGTCTGTTGCCCAGCAACATAAACCCCAGTTACTCTAAGGGTCAGCTAACCTGGTGCGAGCGGCTGGGCAGCAGCAGCCTCTTTGACAGACTTGACAAGACTGCGGATGAAGCCAAGTTTGTGCCCTGATGCTCTGAGCTGGACCGGTGCCTTTACTCCGCTTCAAGTCCTCGTCTGGAAGCTCATTCCTGCCGAATTGTTCTAGAAAGATGGATCTTCTCAGTGTGCTGCATTTCGACGAACTTTCTCATGGACTGGCAAACTTGTCCATGTTTCCTTTCTTTGACATGGCGCATTATATCGTCTCTGTCATGGCTCTGAGGGAGCAGCCAGGTGAGTGTTTACGGGACGTTGACGATTATAGTTCCTGCCAAGTTTACACTGTGAAGTGGCTTTTTTCTTTCTGTTAACTTTGTTTGGCTGAAGTTTGTAATATCAGGCCTCCAGCCATCCTGTTTAAAGTTTACCTGACTGCGTGGCACGTCGGTGGAGAATGGGGCTGTTTCGAAAAAGGAAAAGTTTTCCAGGTTCTTCACATTGAAAACAACGCACAAATAGCCCGCACGTGCTGCTTAAATGTGGTTTTATAGCCGCATATAGCCTCGTTTCGTAGGACTCATAAAATAATTACGATTTCATGTGCTTATTTGCATATTTCCTAGCTGGTTCTTAATATGTCACTGGATTCAGATCTGAGCCACTTAGTCTAATTTTTTTAAAGTGCTCCTTTGCTGTTTTTACTGGTAATATTTCACATTAAACTAAATAGTATTTTGTTATGCAAAATCAGACACGCTGTAGGCATCCGCTTTGCTTCTGCAAAGTTGCAAGCGTTTTTACAGATTATAAATTATTTATCAGTATTGTAAAACATAACAGCTGTTAATTTGTGGGTTAATTGGCACGCAGCATAATCTGAACCTTAATTGGATAAGTTTGCATATAAATAGTGCTGCCGCATATAGAAGTGCACTGCATCCAATTAAATTGATAAATTATGCAGTTAATAAATTAAAAAATTGCTATGGCTGAATTACTGCACCTTTCTATTAACTTCTTTACATAGACTGATTGTTTTGGGCCAGACCAGGTGATGAGTTTGAACCATATCATGGTATGTTGTTCAGAAAATGCACAGATTAAGCAAACTATAGCCAGAAGCATAATCAAACTCAGAACAGTCCGAGTTAGGCATGTGAAGAGCTTTGTTCAGTTTAAGTATTCAGATCTGTTAAGTTTAAGTAGTAATACTAATGGATAAATTCCACTCAAATAAACAAGGTCCTGCATTCAAAGGGACTGTCCAATCAGCTAACTTTACTGTCAGTGGCCTTTGCTGTTAGCAAGGGTGGAGCTACTTCATATTGTGTGGTCTTTTAATCTATGGACCCATATGCTGACTGAACATCAGCAACAGCCATTATCAGTCTTTCTGGCAAATATCAGCCTATTAGCACAAAGCTAATGTTCACAAATAGAGGCCTGTTTATATGCTGCGTCACATCAGCTTTTCATTGATTTTCAGCTACTTGCTTTAATGAGTACACTTGTTTTTCTAGATAATGAAGATTTCTTAGTTTCTGTCAAAAATCAATGATAAAAAATATTGGTATCAACTCAGAATTTCACAGTACGTCCACCCCTTTACCTGCTGGTTACCTCTCACTTTACCATACTCATTTAGCATACTGGTGTGCTGCAGATGCTTTGCAGCACATATTCAGAGGATTTTAAACACAGCACAAAAGATTACTGGCTTTCCTTTTCCCTCACTGGAAGAGATTGCAAAAGCGAGATATCTTTCAAGAAGCCTTAAAAATGAATAGGGACTCTTTTTCACCCTGGACCCTTGCTGTTTGACCTGTTGCCCTCTGGTAGACACTACAGAGTCATCAAAACAAGGGTAAACAGATTGCAGAGTGGTTTTTAGCCTAGTGCAATCACGGCTGTAAATCAAACATTTATTGCGGTGCACCATGGTACTTTTTATTTAACCCTTGACACCTTTATATTCATAATTATTTATTACCTTCTGCACCGTGAGAACAACTCTGTTTGATGGTGTGATTGGTTTGTTTTGATACTGTGTGGTATTTTTTTTGAGGAACTTGGAAAAGTGGCAACTCAATTTTGGTGTTGGAGCCTCATGAGTCATTACTTGTTTATCTCAGGAAAGCAAAAGCAATTAAGCTCTCCCCACAGCCTCAGTATAAACCTTTTAGTTCTGTCGTCTGCAGTCTGTCGTTGTCACAGTAGTTAGAGATCATCGTCACAAAAGTTTAAAAGCCCAATGCTTTATCTGTGTCACAGCCTATTGTATGAGCTAAGACCAAGGTTGGACACGAGCCATGTTATGTCACCAAGATAGTGGCTATGGAGACAGGTGGACTTTAACTGCACAGGGAGTTGACTCAAGCACGTGGACAGTCCATTGTAGTCCCCCTGCTGTAAGTCTACGAGCTATTTTTGAACTTGCCTTGCAAAGCATCTGAGCTACTGTGACCTTTTTAACCCTGTGTCCTCTACTCCGGTCTGTTTGTCTCTGGCTGGACGAAGGAATCACAGGGAGCGACAGTGTTGACAACACCGTTTGCAAAATTCTCATGTCGGTCGTTGCTTGTTCGCTCACTTCATGTTAGTTTGGTGACGATCAGTGACTTGCTTAACAAACAAACAAAAGGTCACTGAGAGAATGGCCGAGAGCAGATTTAAATCTCTGGGTCATTTAAAAAGAAACAGTAAACTCTGTCAAGGCACAAAACACACAGGAAGCCCCCCAAAAAGGAAAGGAATGCCATAAACCATTCAACCCTCCTTCGCTAGTCTCTTTCCTCTTTTCTCTCTCCTCTGTGTCAAATCCACCTTCGTGCTGTGCAGCGGTGGGGCGGGTCCAGATGTTCTCAACCGTTAGCAAGAAGCAAAACAAGTTTCAGTTCAGCTTAATTGCACGTTAGACACACATATTGTACAAACGAGTATTTTGAAGGCGCTTGTCTGTTCTACCCCCTGTGTTTATGCCATTACGGAGTTATTTTAAGCTCCTTTATAAACACTGCTGAGAGTGGAGTGCGAGGAAAACGGAAGGACGGGGACAAGGAAGGAGAGCAGTGGTTATATGTCAATCAGTGGGCCTCTCTTTAAGCCAGAGACAAGCAGAGGTGGGGTTTTTTTTTTTTTTGGTGTATTTAAAGCTGGCTATAATTATGCTGTCCACAGAGGGAGGAAGAAGAAGACAGAGCTAGTGGGAGGAAGAGAAGACTTTTAGATTTGCACATTAAGAGGAATGAAAAAAAAAAAACAGTTTCCGTGTTAGATAATGCTGTGTTTGGTCTGTATATTTGTTAGATGTTGTCCTGGTTAAAACGGAAAGACTTTTGTTAGACTGCTGCTGCGAAACAGGTGAACTGCAAGAGAGAAAAGAAGGAAGGAAGACATCTGCAGTGTAGTTGACCTGCATTTCTCAAATTTGACTTGTAAATCCACTTCCTTCCAATGCAAAACCAGAGGAAGGCATTTTGCATGTCAGAGCACTCTAAGCAGTGCATTTATATTTCAGCGGAAATGGTATTTTTTTCTGTTGTTTGCTTCTTCATCGACCTTTAGATGTCATCATGTTTTATGAATTGATCTCCCTCCATCTTTAATCTCTCTGCGACCCATTGGGAACACACACTGACTACAGCAGTTTGCTTTGCTGTGGAGCTAAAGGTGATGACAGTGCAACAGTGTTTACTGTGTAAGCAGTGTGGTGCATTGGTAAACTCTGCACTGCAACAACCACAACAACAAAAAGCAGTGTCGAGGGTTTAGGCTGGGGGCTATCACAGAGAACAGGATGTAAATAACTGTCACGATGTCAGACTTTTTTTTTTAAAATTGCTGTTCCCCACTGAGATTTTTATTTACCCTCCCCAGCATCGTTTTAACCACATGAGGTGTGTTATATCAGATTTCTTGAGCGCAATCATGGAAAAAAGAAATCCTAGTATTACCCAGTGATGGCTGAAATCTGCTGACACTGAGCTGCAGCCACTTTATAGTGTATTCCTCACTCCATTTGTTTATTTGTCTGTGGCATGCTGGAACCCACACTTAGTTGTGAGGACAAGTGAAGTTATACCTTTTTCCATCTGTTTTCTAATGCATGTGACTTTAACATGTTAAAGCATAAGATTACAACTGTGGTCAAAAGTTTACATCCACTCATTGTGGGCACGAATGTCATTGTAATTTAGATTTATCTATTCCGAAACCAGTTCTGATTTGTGTTTAGAATCGTTGTTCTGTTGGAACACCCAATTGTGTCAAAGTTACAAGTTAAAGAATGTGAAGGTTATCCTTCTGTTTCATTATTCCAACCACTTTATGAAATGTACCAGTACCACAGCCCAGAGTATGATGCTACTACAACCATGCTTGACAGCAGGTATGTTGTTCTTTTCACTCACAGTTATTTCTCCAATCATAAATCTTGTCATTGTGGCCAAAAAGCTCAATCTTTCTCCAGAACACATTTGGCTCATCAATGTGGGAAGCTGCAAATTTCAGTCAAGCTGAAAGGTTTCAGTTTTGTTGCCAAGGCTTCTTTCTTGGTCAGCATCCTCTCAGTTTATGATGATGTAAAACTCACTTTGCAGTGATGCTGGTATTCCAGCAGTTTCCAGTTCATGGCAGGCTTCAGCCTCTGTGTCCATGTATTGTTCCCGAGCATCCTAACTAATTTCCTCCCATCTGAGGCTGACAGTTTGCGTCTTCTTTCAGACCATGGCAAACTGGTGACGCATCTGAGCGACCGGATGACCATCCTGCAATCTGTAGTTTTTTTTTTTGTTTTTTTTTTGTTTTT
>NW_024582498.1:939167-946500 GCF_018398535.1 Haplochromis burtoni | reverse complement strand
TTTGGTTGGAGTCTTCTCTCACCCCCTTCTCTGCGGCCTGCTGGAGCGGGGGGGCTAGGAGGAGGTTGGCCGTCCGACTGCGGTCTGGAGTGTGGGGCCTCCCTGCTGCTGCGGAGTCGGGGCGGTCTGCCTCTCCCCACCGCAGGGAAAAGGGTAACACCACCTGGGTCTGGGTGCAGTTCCCCCCTCCAGGGGCAAGGGTACCTAGACCCGGTTCGTAGAGTACGCTTGGGGAGTGTGATCGTGTGTACAGCGTCTCTTTATGTCTGTCTCCACGTTGGTTGAGTGTGGAGTAAGTGCATATGAGAGCATGAGGGTGGGAATGGATGTTTGTGTCTGTGTGTGCCTGTATTCTGTGTCTATATGTCAGGTTGGGTATCAGACGCCACCTCTCTGGGGACATCTCAGGCCCTCCAAGGTTTGGAGGCCTATCTCCACCCACCACCACTTCCCCTGCCAGTGGCGGACTCCCTCAGGTGTCGGTGCGTTGGTGGTTCTTTGTGTCTGGGGGTGGGCGTCCGGTACACACCGGCTCACTCCTTGGCGGCCGCTTATCGGGGCCTGGAGCCTGGGGCTCGCTCGGGCCACTTCGGAGGTGGGGTGCCCCCGGCCTCTCGGCCTGGGGCTCGGTCACTCAGGCACAGCTGGCTGCCGGCGGAGCTCACGGGCGCGTCACTGCAACTCCCCCTGGCTTCTGCTCCGCGGCTGCTGAGTGAGCCCTCATCTGGGACTCTCCTCAGCTCTTACTGGGACAGTGGCGCGGCTGCCCCTCTGTTGGTCTTCCTTGGTCTCTTGTGTTCTGGGGGCCTCTGGATGTCTGGAGTTTTGATCTCCTCCATACCTGCTTCATACCCTGGAGGACGGGGCTGTGGCCCCCCCACACTCCCTAGCAGATCGTTACATGGAGAAACCTTTGGAATGCAAGCATGCTGATCCACACAGGTATGCACACAGGTGTACACATGGGTATTCACAGACGCGGACTACAGCTTTCTTGGCTGCTGCCTCAAAGCACATTGTGCGCTGTCTATCTTGCGTGCTGCACAATATCGTTTATTATTTAGTATCTACTGATATCTACTGCTAGCTAGTTTATTGTGATGGTGCCGTTTTTTTTTATTATGTTGCTCTTTGTTGTTTGCTTTCTCTTCTGTTTTTTTTCTCCATACAGGTGACCCAGGTGTTTTTTTTTTTTTTTTTGTTTTTGTTTTTTTCTTTCTTCCCCCCCTTCTCACCGTCTCTTCTCCCCTTTGGTTTTCTTTCTCTCCCTCTCTTTCTTTCATTCTTTCTCCCTGTCCTATCCCCCAGTCATGTCTGTCCCGTTTGTAGCAACTGAAAATAAAATAAATTCATAATTATAATAAAGGTCAATCAAATGGACCAATATGGCAAGGCCATGATGATCCACTTGGTAAAATAAATCCGCTTGGCATCTTTCTTGGCCTTAAGACAACAATTCTGAGGCTAAAGATCCAAACGGGACACAAAAAAAAAAAAGAAAAAAAAAAAGGATGCTCGGGAACAATACATGGACACAGAGGCTGAAGCCTGCCATGAACTGGAAACTGCTGGAATACCAGCATCACTGCAAAGTGAGTTTTACATCACCATAAACTGAGAGGATGCTGACCAAGAAAGAAGCCTTGGCAACAAAACTGAAACCTTTCAGCTTGACTGAAATTTGCAGCTTCCCACATTGATGAGCCAAATGTGTTCTGGAGAAAGATTGAGCTTTTTGGCCACAATGACAAGATTTATGATTGGAGAAATAACTGTGAGTGAAAAGAACAACATACCTGCTGTCAAGCATGGTTGTAGTAGCATCATACTCTGGGCTGTGGTACTGGTACATTTCATAAAGTGGTTGGAATAATGAAACAGAAGGATAACCTTCACATTCTTTAACTTGTAACTTTGACACAATTGGGTGTTCCAACAGAACAACGATTCTAAACACAAATCAGAACTGGTTTCGGAATAGATAAATCTAAATTACAATGACATTCGTGCCCACAATGAGTGGATGTAAACTTTTGACCACAGTTGTAATCTTATGCTTTAACATGTTAAAGTCACATGCATTAGAAAACAGATGGAAAAAGGTATAACTTCACTTGTCCTCACAACTAAGTGTGGGTTCCAGCATGCCACAGACAAATAAACAAATGGAGTGAGGAATACACTATAAAGTGGCTGCAGCTCAGTGTCAGCAGATTTCAGCCATCACTGGGTAATACTAGGATTTCTTTTTTCCATGATTGCGCTCAAGAAATCTGATATAACACACCTCATGTGGTTAAAACGATGCTGGGGAGGGTAAATAAAAATCTCAGTGGGGAACAGCAATTTTAAAAAAAAAAGTCTGACATCGTGACAGTTATTTACATCCTGTTCTCTGTGATAGCCCCCAGCCTAAACCCTCGACACTGCTTTTTGTTGTTGTGGTTGTTGCAGTGCAGAGTTTACCAATGCACCACACTGCTTACACAGTAAACACTGTTGCACTGTCATCACCTTTAGCTCCACAGCAAAGCAAACTGCTGTAGTCAGTGTGTGTTCCCAATGGGTCGCAGAGAGATTAAAGATGGAGGGAGATCAATTCATAAAACATGATGACATCTAAAGGTCGATGAAGAAGCAAACAACAGAAAAAAATACCATTTCCGCTGAAATATAAATGCACTGCTTAGAGTGCTCTGACATGCAAAATGCCTTCCTCTGGTTTTGCATTGGAAGGAAGTGGATTTACAAGTCAAATTTGAGAAATGCAGGTCAACTACACTGCAGATGTCTTCCTTCCTTCTTTTCTCTCTTGCAGTTCACCTGTTTCGCAGCAGCCTAACAAAAGTCTTTCCGTTTTAACCAGGACAACATCTAACAAATATACAGACCAAACACAGCATTATCTAACACGGAAACTGTTTTTTTTTTTTCATTCCTCTTAATGTGCAAATCTAAAAGTCTTCTCTTCCTCCCACTAGCTCTGTCTTCTTCTTCCTCCCTCTGTGGACAGCATAATTATAGCCAGCTTTAAATACACCAAAAAAAAAAAAAACCCCACCTCTGCTTGTCTCTGGCTTAAAGAGAGGCCCACTGATTGACATATAACCACTGCTCTCCTTCCTTGTCCCCGTCCTTCCGTTTTCCTCGCACTCCACTCTCAGCAGTGTTTATAAAGGAGCTTAAAATAACTCCGTAATGGCATAAACACAGGGGGTAGAACAGACAAGCGCCTTCAAAATACTCGTTTGTACAATATGTGTGTCTAACGTGCAATTAAGCTGAACTGAAACTTGTTTTGCTTCTTGCTAACGGTTGAGAACATCTGGACCCGCCCCACCGCTGCACAGCACGAAGGTGGATTTGACACAGAGGAGAGAGAAAAGAGGAAAGAGACTAGCGAAGGAGGGTTGAATGGTTTATGGCATTCCTTTCCTTTTTGGGGGGCTTCCTGTGTGTTTTGTGCCTTGACAGAGTTTACTGTTTCTTTTTAAATGACCCAGAGATTTAAATCTGCTCTCGGCCATTCTCTCAGTGACCTTTTGTTTGTTTGTTAAGCAAGTCACTGATCGTCACCAAACTAACATGAAGTGAGCGAACAAGCACACAAGCTCAATCTTTCTCCAGAACACATTTGGCTCATCAATGTGGGAAGCTGCAAATTTCAGTCAAGCTGAAAGGTTTCAGTTTTGTTGCCAAGGCTTCTTTCTTGGTCAGCATCCTCTCAGTTTATGGTGATGTAAAACTCACTTTGCAGTGATGCTGGTATTCCAGCAGTTTCCAGTTCATGGCAGGCTTCAGCCTCTGTGTCCATGTATTGTTCCCGAGCATCCTAACTAATTTCCTCCCATCTGAGGCTGACAGTTTGCGTCTTCTTTCAGACCATGGCAAACTGGTGACGCATCTGAGCGACCGGATGACCATCCTGCAATCTGTAGTTTTTTTTTTTGTTTTTTTTTTGTTTTTTTAGAAATGGTCCATAGAGATTCTTGAATGGCCTTCTATACTAAAAAGCTGGGGCTGTGCCAAGGAAAACAACCATTTTAAATGAAGTCATTCATTAAAGTCATACATCTGTGTACCTGCTTGTTTTTTGTGACCACAAAACTAGTCAGAGGAGACAGTCCACCAACTATGCATCAGCCCAGGCAGTGGACCTCAAATAAGTATATAATAGGATTGATCACTCGGCTGTCTGGTCTCCAGCTGTCTGTGTTTGCAACGGAGTATAATTTCAGTTTTATACAAAGACATATCAGTGAATAAGCTCCTTTAGTACTGGCTGCTTACCTGTTGTATCTTTATGCCAGGTGCATTTCTATTCGTATATGTGATATCTCAGTGCAGGAGGAAGTCCAGGTGAAATTTAAAACTTACTGTATTCAATGTTGAGTTTCACCCGTGACTCATGCAAGCAATTAGTGAGATGCTATCCTGCATTTACTAACAGGTTCATGTGTCTGCTACCAGACACATCAGCTTTCACATTTTCCTCCACTGCAAATTGTCTCATGTAGAAACTTTAAACTCATTTTAAAGGTTTTTTTCTAAGGAACTGCCACTCTATAGAAAGTTAAACAGTGAACAACTCAGACGTGAGGCCGAGGGAGGCTACATAGGAAGCAGCTTTAAATCCTCCTGGTTTACCAATCTCACTCCAAGAGTCTTTAATCTTTCTGTAATCCCCAGATTACCATTTTGGTCCTGTGTGTGGCCACACTGACTAAGGGCAGGTAACACAGGGACTGACTAAGAGCTACCTGTCTTAATTTCAAAACATATGTATATTCCTTGGCAGCATTAATTTTGGTTGAGGCAGACAAGGCATTGCATTGTATTAGAGTATGTCAGAAAAAGTACTGCATGAAATGTGTGTATCTCATTGATATTGTAGCATCAATAAAAATATATTAGCAGTTCAGGCCACCCATGATGAAGTCCACCTTTTAAAAGAGAGATCTAATGACATCAGTGCCTACACTGATTGCTACACTACTTAAGTGTAGCTCTCCACGCCACAACAGTGGATTTAAAAAAACAAGACAAACAAACAGTCAAGATATGATTGAAGTGTACACTTGCAGCTTTAATTCAAGGGGTTTTTAACAAAAGTAGTGTATTAACACTTTTTATACAGCCTCCTATTTTCAGAAACTCAAAAGTAAATTGACAGTTGACTGACAAGTAGTTTCATGGCCAGGTGAGGCCTGTTCACTTTATTATTTCATGTCAAATTAAGGTAATGAATGAAATGGAATGGATTCCAAGTATTCAACTTGCATTTGGTATTGCTTCACTGAAACTCTCAATAATAGGTCCCAAGAAATGGTGGCACAAGTAAAGGAGCCCATTATTAGACTGAAAGACCAAAATAAACCTATTAGAGAGATAACATTAGGAGTGGCCAAATCCGTAATCTGTGACTCCTTCTTTCCTCCTAAAAAAATTCCCCACATAGCATCTATACAAGTCCATAGTAGTATCGAGGAAGCAGGCGTATCATTGTTGTTTAAGTCGACAGTATAGAGACGCCCTCATGAATGTAAATGGAGAAGGTTTACAACAAGGTTACTGTGGTTGGCACAGAACATGGAACAGGAAGTTCTTTCAGATGTTTTCTAGACTTGGCTAGAAAACATCTGAAAGAGGCTGTACATGTCTCAAAGAATTGTTTTGACAGATGAACTTGTACCAGAATGATAGGAGGAGGAAAAAGAATGAGAAGGGGAGAAACAGCCCTTGATCTGAAGCATACACACCATCTGTCAAAGTTATGGCATGTATTTCAACCAGTGGTTGATGATGTGACTGCTGATAGAAATAGCAGGATAAATTCTGAAGTCCACAGGACTATACTCGCCGCTCACATTTAACCAAATGCTGCAAATATCAGCTCTTCACAGTGCAAATGGATAATGAGGCAAAGCATACCACAAGAGAAGCCCAAGAGTTTTTCAAGGCAAAGAATTGTGATTCTTCAAGGCCAAGCCAGTCACCTGACCTCAGCCTAATAGAGCAGCTTTTCAATGATTAAATACAAAACTGCATGGAGACAGAACCACAAACAAGCAGCAACTACAGGCCGCTGCAGTAAAGGCCGGGCACATCTAAAGGCCACTACCGCTCGAATTAAAGCTGAAATCCTGCACTTGAATCATATTGATTGTTTGATTTTAAAATCCGCTGGTATAACAACATCTACACCTGAAGGTCTTAATAGAAAGCAGCTTCCTTGCTAATTCATGCTTAACAGTCCATTTTGTCTTTTGAGTCTTGGCCGGTCCTGTCATGTAGATGTTGTGTAAATGGTTTCAGTCACTCATACTGCAGCTGTGATAGACTGAACAAAGAAAAGGAGCTATTTGTCAATCTGTGAACCTCAAACAATGTCTATGAAAGAGTATCAAACTCCATTATGTTCCAGTTATCTGTTATCTTCAAATTGAACTGGTTTATGTATCAAGTTAAGCCCAGTGTAAACGACATCTTACTCATTCACAGTGCTAGTCTCTTTATTCTAAGAACCTGCCCAATAATGGTGATCATTTATGTTTATTGTTCTTTATTATCCATTTTTGCTGTTGTGCAGGAGCTCTCGAGGTGTCCAGAGTCAGCCCCTTAGCCTGCTGGTTCAGCTCCATGCTCTTCTGTTTTGGGGGAGCGGTGCTGTCGGGGATCATGCTGGCAGAGCCACCAGTCGCTCCTTTGTCCAACAGCACCGGTGTTCTCCTTGCTTCAGTCATATGGTAAATATCTGATGGTTGAAATATCTAAAGCTGAAAAATAAGGTGTGTAGATTGTAGTAAAGAAAGAGGCAGAGGGGTTTGAATTAGTGAATAATAGATAAATAAAGTCATTATCCAAGTTTTCCAAATGTGGAAGAAATAGAGACGTTTTCAAAGAGTGTCTATATCTAAATAAGTCTTTGGCCCCCTCTGCTGGTGGCTTGTATTATTACACCTGTCTCACAAACAATTTACAACACCTCCTGCTGGTGAATGTAGGTACTTGACAAAGACCTGAGGGTAATGCTGTCAAAATCACCTTGAGCCTTGTTTAGTGGCCATGTCATTGAAACGTGCATGTGTCCACGTGTTAAATGAGCATTGTGTGTCTCTATTAGGTACCTGGTGTTTTACTGCCCCATGGACCTGGTGTATGCATGTGCGTCGCCGCTGCCCCTCAGACTGGTGCTGTCAGGGATGAAGGAAGTGACGAGGACGTGGAAGGTCCTTGGAGGAGTGACTCAGGCTCACAGCAAATACAAGGACGGCCTTCTTGTTATGATTGCCATCGGATGGGCTAGAGGTCAGTAGGTATGAGTGTGACAGGG
>NW_024582498.1:933735-939147 GCF_018398535.1 Haplochromis burtoni | reverse complement strand
TAGTTGTGTAATCCTGGTCACATTACTGCAATTTATTTGTTTTTTTTTTTTGCATGTTAGGGCTTTCAAGTAACCATAAAATATTTGAATATTTAACACACATATTTTACATATTAATGCGTAGCAACCACATATCTCTTTACTCTCCCTACCAGGTGCTGGAGGTGGTCTGATAAGTAATTTTGAGCAGCTTGTTCGAGGAGTGTGGAAACCAGAGACAAACGAGCTCCTCAAAATGTCTTAGTAAGCCTCACACAGACTCTCGAATATCTATTTTATGATATTTTTGTGGTCATAAAATGTAATTTTTAATGCACATTAAGTATATTGTCCTATCTTGACTGTAATTTGTTATATTAATGCTATACTATATACCAGGCAAGCAATTTTTTTTCATGGTCCCTCGTAGCTTTTCAACAAGTCATACAGAAATTAAAGTGGCATCAATCCTTTCACTTTACCCGCAGTAATAACATACACATGAGCATAAACATGAGGGTATTTTCCAGACTACTATTCAACCACGCTGAAGATGCAGTTTATGCAACTGGAAGCCTGACACATCTAAAGTTAACAACATGCCCTGGTTTATTTGTGCATACAAGATGTGATTTATTTCAGTTGTATGTATATACTTATCTTCTATTTTTCAGTTTTTGTTAGGATTTATCTTTTTTCTTTGCTTTTCTCTTTAGTCCCACAAAGATTACCCTGATCGGGGCGGTGTTGTTCGCTCTGCAGCAGACACACTACCTGCCTCTCCAGAAGCACCACCTGATGTTCATTTACACCATCTTTATTGTTGTCAACAAGGTCAGTCTGGTGCCAAACCTGGACTCCAAACCTGAACCTATGAGTAGGCTATAACTCAAGATTGTAGTAATTTGGAAAATTCCAAAGAAAGGAGGTCTATTTTTGATCAGTTTAGCTTGACTACTTGCAGCAAAAGAAATGAATAAATGCCACTCTTGTTAAGTTAAAACTTGGGTATAGCAAAGGTTTTAGTGCCACAGCTTCCTCCCAAATCGGTGCTATCGTGTCTTCTAAATGACCTTTCTCGCTCTGCTTTTTTGAAGTTTTCGCCGTGGTGACTCACATTAGTATGGTATTACCCGTAGGGCTGGGGCTTTTGCATCATTTTCATCAGCTTGCATCATCCACTTTTCTCTACTCTGGGAAACTTGTGCTCTTGACTGAGACACAGATAAATCTAAGACGTCTTCTTTCAACTCTCATTCTGTTAGCTCCCTCTGACTCTGATCTGTCAAATTAACAGCAAACAGTTTCATCACGTTTAAGAGCTGTGTCCAGGCCTGCTGTTTGTTATTTTGGGTTCTCGGTGTTGCGGATGTTCGCTTTTATTCCCAAATGAAAAGTAAATGCTCATAAATTTACTTTGTGTGAGATGGACTACAGTTGTTCAGCTTTCTATGAAAGGTGACAATTTGTTGTCTATAATAAGCTGAAATCTTTTCTTTCTTCTTATTTGCTTTTTGATTTGACCTCATTGGTGCAACGCTGCAGTCACAAGCAGTGGTCAGAGACCACACCAGCATTGTTGTGACTGTGTGATGAACTTGCTAGCTTGTTATCTTTTGAAATGGTTACTTTGAAGATGGGGATCAGTTTTGCTGCGACCGCTTGCACTCAGTTGCCATCTTCAAAGTGGCTTTGGTGCGGTAAGATGGTGGAGTCGCTCTATTACTTGTGAAAATTGCCAATCTGAAATACCTAACTTGACCTCGTAATTTTGAAACAGAAGTTAAAACACCTTCATAAATATGCGCTCTGCAACATTGGTTTTATATATGAATATAACCAGCATGCAATGACAGATCATAGACAGGTTATGCTCATCGGGGCTGCTGAGCGTAACTGGACCAACTCAGCTTGACTGCAACATGGTGGCAGTATTTCTGCGTTTCTAAATTAGACGGCAGCTGTTTGCAAACCTTGTCTCAGAGTGATTGCAGTCACTATCAGTCAGACTACAGTTGGAGGACAGTTGGCAAATAACCTCCATATTTGCCAACTAGTAACACCATGCGCCTATTGGGTGGTGCAGAAATTAACACTGTTTCTTGATATGAGACCAAAGCAGAGACACATGACAGTAATGGGGGAGCATTTGTAAATAGGAGGTTTGTGTAATGATGCCGATTGGCATATCTGTCCCACACTAGATATGCCAATCCATCCATTATGGCAAGCTCTGAAAATACAGGAGCAACCGAGAGTACCAAGCTAGCCGGGGAGCATAGAGAAGTTCCTGCTGTGGCTGAGGGAACTATAAGAGCAAGGTTTCAAGTAAAGCGATAGAAGTAGCCATGTGATCCATTCATTATTTTAAAAAATGGTCATTATAGCTGATTTCAGGACATCTGCTCTGTTGAAGGACAATTTATTCTCTCCCAAATGTCATTGAATGTCTCATCCTTTTCTAAATTTTTCACACATGTATTGATGCATGTATGTTTTGCTCTGTAGTCAAGGATGATGCTGACGGGCTCCTCCACCTCACCCTTTGCCACCATCGAGTCAGCCCTCTATAAGACCCTCTTCGCTGGCTACTCGCCTTATGCCGCCCTCACCAGTGAGGTGAAGAGCGCTTGCATCGATAATAGCAGCATGAACAAGACAACCACCGCCACCAAAGAGTCCGGTGAGAATGGATCGTCGGGGCAGCAAACCCCAACTTCTCCAGCCACGGGACAGAGCAGCTCGCTCGAAGCCAAAGAGGAGTCACCGAACGCCGCGGCAACAAACTGCAAAAAGACCAACTAGTCAGCCTTCGCCCTGTAGCGCCTTTTCACCTCTAAGCAGGGCTGGAGTCATTTATGATTCACACATTTCAAGTCAGGAGTTCACTTTAACTTTATTTTTCCATTTTGTCTTCTGTGCAGGGACACTCTTATTGTTCTTCAGGCTAAAAGGCCATGTTTCTTTTTCTCTAAACGATTTCTTTTGCATTTCTTAGAAAGCGATTTCAAGCTGGCTGCTGAAAAGGAATTTCAATAAAAGCCAACTCCAGCAAAAGCCCTGCACCTTATATTCTGGGATAATCGCCACATCCTTAAAGTACTGTAATGCTTTTCCTGCTGTTGGATATGAACATCAAACTATCTCTGGGCTGTAGCTTAATTTTTGAAATATATATTTATAATGGGAACAATCAATTTCAGGGGTTTTGGGGACCAGTGCTGTGCACCTGCTGATCTACGAATGTACTTCATTCCTCTCTGTATATATTCTGCTTCGTGTAAATGCTAAATTTCTTACTCTGAAGTGGTTACATTTTTTTAAGGAAAAAAGAAAAGAAATTCTATTCTATGAGATCCAGAGGTTTTATTTTATTTATACATAATGATTTCACTCTTGAATGTGTAACATTTTGAAATGGAGGACCGTTTTATTCAGTCACTCTGGCGAATGCTTTGAATGGTGATTGAAAGCATGAGAATAAACAGGTTTGAATGCATGTGATTTCCTGCCTATGGTGTTATTGTACTGCTCAGTGAAAACGAGTGCACTTGGGTTTAAATTGCCAAACATATCAGTAGTTACATTTTAAAATGCGTCTATCCTTGAAAGAATCTTCTCCTTATTAATGCAGCTCTCTTAGCTACATTTGTTCAGCTTCATGTGTCAAAGGAAAAAAATTAATGACTACTTTTAGCTTCTTGTAAGTTGATACAAAGCAGCGCAACGTCTAGAAGTAACCTCCACTATAGGCTGAAACATTGCATCAGTTTATCATCAGCACCTGATTGATACCTCAGCCTCTTTAAAAAGCTGCTGGAGAGAGATCCCCCCCACCCCCCGAAATCCCCGCCTCCCAAAGTTCTCATCTATGTAACCTCAGACAGCAAAGAACCCCCCTGTGAATACAAATTAAAAACAGAGGGTGGGTGTCAAAGAGAAAAGAGAAGCTGTTCAAAGGCGATCAAAAGCGATACTGGTTGAGATGATGTACCTGCCTTTAAAAAAACGCCTCAAGTCCACAGATGTCAGACGTGTGCGTGTCAATTACGGGCTCGTAGCTTGCGGTGTTTGTTGCAAAAAACTGCTTTGTGTTGCTTTCTGACTCTAATGGTGAACTGCGTGACCTGGAAAACGGAAAGACATGTTAATAAGCCTCTGTTATTCCCTGTGATGGCTGTTATGGTAAGAAGGCAGGTGACACGGCAACAGCTCAGAGCCTGAATGGTCCCAGACAATTCTCTTAATGAGGTCCAGACCTGTATGACCCTCCCCCCACCCACCACATTTACTCACTGAACTGAGCAGGCCCTCCTCTACTCACAAGCCCCGACTTATTTCTCCACGACCCTTCGCACCGTTTTCTCCACCTGCCTCCATTCTGCCTCTATTTAATGTGTCAGGTGCAGGAAATTAATCCTTAAACGGTTTCCCACAGGCTGTCTTCCACACACACACACTGTGCACACATTGACCTTCATGACTCATGAACCTGAATGCGATAAGGATTCAGCGCACTATACCTCAGAAATATTTTCTTTCTAAATGCGCTACAGAAACACAATTATGTAACAAGACGCAATGCAAGGATACTGTAAGCCCAAACATTCCTATACACATTTGATTTTGAGGAACAGTCCAAGGCCACCGGGCACACACAAACACCTAAATGTCTTTCTATTATTTCATTTTGATATAAAACAGTATGCTGAGATTTTTAGGTTACTTGGCAACTTTAAATAACTCTCCACTCTTGTATTTCCTGGACTCTCCTCTTTAGAATTTATTCTTTGCTTTTTTCTTTTTTTTATGGATCTAACCTCCATCCTAACTTATAGTTACTCACACAATAGTGGATTTATAAAAAGTGTAATGGTACCACTGTAATTAACATTATAAAGACCCTTTTATTTGTAGCATGTGTCTCCAACCCCCATGGAGGCTTTATAAGCACTCAACATTACATTACAGCCTTGTGGATGAAAGGTGCAGGACGAGGTAGTGAACACTTGGTGGCGTGAGGAGGCGTCATCTCTGATGGCTTGATGCCTGGGAACTGACAGGTTGGCCAGCAGCTGCAGGCAAGAAAGGATAGGGACAGGAGGGAACCCTCTTTGCAGAGCCAATGGTGGCTGCTTGCATGTGAGGGTGTGTGGTCTGGTTTAGCCGTGCTTGTGAGGAACATGAGTAGATGGTTCACTAATCTTTTGGGGACATTTTGTATGCTGGGGACATTGTGGATCGACAAAAACACTAAATCCAAAGACATCGTCTGCTGGATGACCCAAGTCTTCAAAATTATTTTCTCGGTGTTTTTAAGGTCAAATGAGATTTTCAGAGAAATGTCCTCTCATGTGTAACAAACCAGCTGACTTGCATTCACAGCGTGTGTGTGTGTGTGTGTGTGTGTGTGTGTGTGTGTGTGTGTGTGTG
>NW_024582498.1:863940-933715 GCF_018398535.1 Haplochromis burtoni | reverse complement strand
AAAAAAAAAAAGGCACAAAGAGCTTTAGGGCACAAACACTCACACACGTGCATACCTAAAAACACACACACACACAAGCACCCACCCACACAGAAACACACACTTACCAAACCCCTTCAATGTCCAGGATTCTTTGTTTTTCTTTCTTTCTCCACAGAAAATAACATAACCCACATACACACACACACACACAATCACAACTCTGCTGTCAGTGCGAGTGCATAGTCCAAATTTTAGTCACTTTGTTATAGGGCCTAAATACTGGGCAGGGCGTTCTTTAGCTCTCAAACATCTCTCCACGGCATGTATTCCAAAGAGACAGTCACCCTACTACAATGAAAGCATGATAGAGTTCCTGAAAATTGGTTGGCTGCATGTTCATGCAATGAATCTCCTGTTCCTGCACATCCCACAGGTGTGCTATTGGATTCAGATCTGGTGAGTGGAGAAGTTCCTGAAGCACACTGAACGTGTTGTTGTGTTCATTAAACTGACTCTTGCTTTGCATTTGGTGCATTTTCACAGTGGAAGTAACCAGAACTGCAGGCCATAACATAGTCAGCAACAATGTGAGCCTGTACCATCTGATCACTGGGTGGTCCAAAGTATGCAGAGAAAACATACCAACCTCAACTACTGACACAAGGTTAGCTGGGTCCATAGATTTATATTGTTCATGTCAAATTCTGAGGCTACCATCTACATGCCTGAGTAGAAAGATTCCTCAGCCTGAGCTACCTTTTTTATTTTTTTTTCATCTTCAACTGTCCAGTAAGGTTAAGCTTATTCCCACTGAAGCCTCAGATTTCTGTTTTTGGCTGACCGCAGAGGAACCCAGTGTTGTCTTTTGCTGTTGCAGCTGTGCTGCGCTGCAATGCTGTCCTGTTCACCAGAGTTTAAAAAAAAAGTAGTTATCTAGAGGCTTTCTGTTAGCTGTTAGCGTCGGCCATTCTCCTGTGACTCCTCTCATTAAAAAAGTATTTCCTTCTGCAGAACTGGAGGTTTTTTTCTTTTGTTTGTTTGGTTTGACTCATTTGGTGATTGGACAGTTAAATAATTTAATAGGTATAGAGGTGTTCTAGATTTCTGAGATAGCAATTAATGCGTATTGTGCCCTACCACATTGTATACTCTAAAATAGGTGTGAAAGTGCTAAACTTGTGCCAGCCTTTTGGCTTATGGCTGTGCACCTGCTCCGACTCGGTGGTGCCTTAATCTGTTGTTACACGCTGCAGATTGTTTGGCCTCTCAGTCTCGCACTGATATGATTGTGTTCGTGCATTTATATAGGTGCTTCATAGCAGCAAAGACATTAATTAGTTTTCACTGACATCTTCTTTCTCTTGGGATTTTCCTTCTTAAGCAATCAAAGTCAGAGTTCTTAAAACCAAAGTTTTAAAGACAAATTACTCGGCGGGTGATGCAATCAAACTCATTATCTCTTCAGATGAGATGAGATGAAAGTAGGGAGAGAAGTGTTTGGGACCACACAGGAAAAGACTCAGTTAGGGAAAGAAAGAGAAAGGCATATAGAAGGCAAGAAATTAATAAGTAAAGAAGGAGGAAGATGTGTGGACTGTATAGAAATGAGGCGTCACATCATGAGATCTCTTTTTTTCTGCTTCTCTCTCTCTCACACGGACACACTCACAAGCAAACAGAGAGGTCTCTTCATGGCGCTCTCACTGAACGCCAAACGGCCTATGTCTACAGCTATTCAAGATCTGACTTGTAAAGAACAGCTGCAAGGAGAATGCCAAAAAATGAAGCTACTGTAATGTGACTAGCATGCTGGCTCTGTGTGTGTGTGTGTTTGTGTGTAACACAGTGAAAAACAGAAACATCTGAGACAGGGTTACTTTATTAAGCTGATCGTTTATTTTTATTTATTTTTTGGCATATAAGTATAATGAAAGCAATGCTGAGATTAGCATTTTAAAAGTTTAAAGTTTATACCCTATTTATGCTGCACTAACCTCATTTGCCCCCTTCTGTTTTAGCATTTCAATGTATTACAACAAACACGAACGAACGGTATTAACATTTTTTCTATAAAATATTGGTGCATAGTCCAAACAATATTCTCAAGAATCCAGATTTTAAGCTTTATATAATTGGTATAGTTGGTAATATCTTTGGTGTGACCACCTTTATTCTACATCACAGTTTGAACTCTCTGAGGCAAGCTTTCTTGTAATTTCTATAAGTAGTCTTCAGGAGTAGCTCTCCAGGCTTCTTGATGACAGTCAAAGCTTTTCTTTGGATGTTGGCTGCTTTTTGTTGTTGTTCTGCTCTTTGTCAAGATAATGCAACACTGCTGCAATAACATTAAGGTCTGGGCTCTGGATAGGCAAGTACATGACTGATAGTGTTTAGTTGTGTGTTTTTATGTCCAGGTGTGCTGGATTGGCAGCGTGTTTGCGATCACTGTCATGCTGAAAAATGAAGCTAATGCCAGTTGGATGGTTTCCAAATGGTATTGCATCATGCATAAAAAATCTGACTCTACTTTCTTCATTTATAGTTAACTTCAAGTCTGACAAGACATTTAACTCCAGTGGCCGACATGCAGACCCAAACCATGACAGAGTCTCCACCGTGTTTCACACATGACTGCAGACACTCACTGTTTGTGCCTCTCTCCTGACTTTCTCCACACATGTTGATGGCACTTTGAACAAAAGATTTAAATTATCATTTGCATTCATCGCTCCATAAGACCTGTTGCCATATCTCAAACTTTTCTCCCTGTTTGTTTTTTCCTCAGGAATATCTTCTTGACAGCCACTCTTCCACTGAGACCATTTCTGTCGACACTTTGTCAAACAGACGAATCAACTCAGGGCCAGATGCCTCTCTCAGGTCACTTGTTTTAGTATTTTGGAATGAAAACAGTCTGCTGACACTGAAAGAGAAGTTTTTGTTACGTTTTGTGGCCACATCTGATGCTTCTAAGAAAATAATTTTGACACCTCCCAGTTGACTTGTGCCAACTTTGTTTCATGAATTTGTGATAAAGTAGTATGGCCATATTCTGGAGGACAGTTTGATGTGAAGTTAAAGTACCTGCTCTGACTGGTATTTCATTTCCAACTTGGTTTTTCTGTTGGAACCTTTGCTCCCATATTGGTTCCTTTTCCTGTTTGGCAACGAGGTGAGCTCGGGGTATACAGTCTTCTTTTGTTCTCCTCTGTATTTCTGTTCACATAAGCACGGCCAGTAGTTGGTACATGGTGAGCTTCAGTCACTCCCCCTCCTCTGTCTTACCTCCTCCTCTTCTTTTCTTCTTTCACCGAGGAAGCAGATGGCGTTTACTGTTGGTTATTTTCCCTTTCATAAAGGACCTACTAGATATTCTTAGCTCAGGGTCTGTTTGGGGTAAATGTGACCTTGCTAGGAAAATGACAGTGGAGTTACCATTGGACAAGTACAACCTGGAGCAGTGTCTTTTGCTTTTTGTTTTTGTTACTGCAGAACAGATCTCCATAAGAGTGTCACCTCACAAAAAAAGAATGACATTTTGTGGTCCAGGTGACGGGATATGTTCATGTCTCATAAAAAAAAAAAAAACAAAAAAAAAACAAACCCCAAACATTTCTCTGGGTTCCCCTTTTACTTCAACATTGTGCATTATTTTCTTCTTCTAATCTGTTGTTAGTCCTCCTCCCTCCTTCCCATCTTCTCTCTCCCTCAACCGCTCTCTCACATCCTGGGGGACCCTCATTTCAACATCATTGCCCCTCCCCTGCTCACCATTTGGTCCCTCCTGTATGCAAAGCAGGTGTCAGCCAGGACAAGGAGGACAGCGACTACCTCACAAAGAAGGCGACAGGGTCTTGGGGGCAAAAATACACACCCATACACACTCTTAACGTGTGCATTCTCCTTCTCTGTCTCTTCTTTGCTCGCTCTAGGTCTACATGCATATGCACTTCACACATATGAGCTCCTTTTCTTTCACTTACACTTTCACACACACCAGCACACGCACATGGACGCACACATCTCCTGTGGGCTGGGCTGTGTTGGGACTGGGGACAGGGAGAGCTGGAGCTGTCTGTCTGTCTGTCATTAGTATTCCAGCAGGAGGCTCCTGGCCCGGCCAGACATCTGAGCAGAGCAGCCGCAGCAGATAAAGAAGAAGCCATTAATCCACGGAAGATTACCAGGACTGATACTTTATCCCACCGTAATACAGCAATGCAACCAGACTCATTCCATTTACAATGCCGTCAGTGGAAGAAAGAGGGAAGGAGGAGGTAGAAAGGCTATAGGCATGTTCACCTTGTGGATGGAAAGATGGCAAGACACACAGTCAGCCAGTGTCCCTTCTCAAGTCTCATGATTTGAATTTCCTCTTTGATGGGGAAGGGGCTGGACAAATGTGGCAGTGTGTGTGTGTGTGTGTGTGTGGTCTTGCATTTGATTCGTGAATGTTTCAAATTCAGAATGGGTCACCCCCTCGATCGGTGTGCCGCAGATGGTCACAGTTTCAGAAATCTAAGTTGGTCCAGAGAACAGCTGGCTTTCTATCCTACACCATGCTGTGCCTCTTTAAATCTAATATCCTTAATAAGTGTGTTTGTATGAGTCCGTGTGTGTGTGTGTGTGTGCTCAGAAAAAAGCACCAGTGGCCAACTCAGCCACACTGAGTGGCCTTACATCCAAACAGGCTGTCACCTTTTTTTTTAAGGTGAAAGTTCATATTCACAGTTGAAGCTGCAAGTCATGTGATAAGACTATCAGCTCAGTCTTGAGAATATGATAGAAGAAAGGCCAGCCAGTGAAGATACAGTGAAACAGAGGAGAGAGGAACAATACAACAGCAGATGCAGGAGATTAGATTGAAGTTAGATTTATACATGCTAACTGATAAAGCCCAGTCATGGTTGGGATTTCCGGATGATAGAACAAAACTAGGCGGAGGAAGAGAAGGGACTGTTGACTCAACAAGCAGTGCTGACAGATGAGCTGAGGAGAGGAGGAGCCAGATAAAGGAGACAAAGAGATCCTGGGCCAGCGAGGAGAAAGCAATGAAACATTCAATAGAGGCAGAAAGAAAGATGAAGGTGCAGGAGGAAAGGAGAGAAATAGTGGGAGCAGAGTGTCCACCATTGGTAGTGTGCTGAGCTCATGTGTCCTGTAAAAATCCAATCCTTCAGACTTGGCAGATAGTGTTACCATGAGAACAGCAGTGGGGTTATTGTGAAGAGAGAGAGAGAAAGAGGAAGTGAAAGAGAGAGAGAGCAAGAGAGACGGGGAAAGGCCAGACTTGCTCCAGCAACCATCTGTTACTCCAGCTTACGCTGGCACCGAGACCAACCTGCCTCTGGAAAGGAATGTAGAAGTCCAACCATGAGAAAGGCTGGAGCAACAAAAAAGCCCAGCACGATGTGGGAGTATTCTTTTATGTGTGAATTAACAAAGATAACTTTCTTTATTTTTTATTTTTATTTATTTTTTTGTTCTTCAACCTTTTTTACAGAACATGTTAGAACATAAGTGCTTCAGAGTAAGAACAGTCTGTATCTGTAGTAAAAATGTTTTTCCTCTGAAAGTTTTATCATTTTACTGAAGATGGAGGATTTTTCTTTTTTTGCAGTTTTGCTGGTTTTCTCAATCAGTGAGCAACGGCATTGACAAAAGGAGTTTTTATTATTTGGCATCACAAAAGCATGCTATGTCACGATGACAAGTGCATAATAAGGTGCTAATAAGCCACATGTGTTTCCTGCATAAAGGGCTTGTGGTCCGCAGCTGCTGGATGCTTAAGCTCCAGAGCTAGTAGATATGGCCCCAACGTGGCATCAACACAACACACTCTCTGAATGGCTTGTTTTTACTGTTAAAGATTCATCACTCCATAGGACCCGTTGCCACTCATGTTCAGTTCAGATCTTGTGTGGTCTGGTGTATCTCAGCCTTTTTCCTCTGTGTTTTTTTCTCCTTAGGAATATCTTCTTGACAGCCACCTTTCCACTGAAACCATTTCTGTTGATACTTTGGCAAACAGATGAATCAACTCAGGGCCAGATGCCTCTCTCTGGTCATTTGTTTTAGTAAGTTTTTGTTACGTTTCGTGGCCCTAGTTTTATAACGTTAAAGGGAGTTCCTCTATGGCTGGAAGAAGTTTTGACAACAGCCACACCAACCAACGTGCACAGATCTGATGCTTCTAAGAAAATTATTTTGACACCTCTTAGTTTCATGAACTTGTGATAAAGTACTACACCCACATGCTATTTTTTTCTATGAAAAGTGCATAAGAAGGTGCTAATAAGCAACATGTCTTTGCTGCTTAAGCATGCAGTTGTTGCATTACTGCAAATATGACCCCAATGTGGCACCAACACCACAGACTCTCTTGAGAGGCTTGTGCTTACTAATAAAGATTGTAGAGAATAAAGATAGTACGACAGCTTCTTCTTCTTCTTCTTCTTCTTCTTCTTGAGAAATCCACCAAAGGCCTATACTCTTATTGCTTGGAAAAAATGGTGATGACATCTAGATGCTAATAATGATTGGGCCCCTGTTTTTACCAAATAAAATGCTCATACACTTAAGGTACTTGTCTTTTGTGAATTTTAATCTGCTTCTTAAGTTTGATACTATTAACACTTTCCAGGTCTCACAGGTATTAAATTAAACATCCAGGCATCCACAAAAAAGAGAATTTACAGTGTCTAGCAGAGTTATAAGGAGCTTTAGCATGCTAGCTTCCAACTAAAGATGATGTACCGAGTTCTGTCTTAACTATTTCAAAAATGCTGAAATATATAGCTTTGCTGCCACAGAAAACTGAACAGCAATGATGTTTGGAGGGTTACTAAATTTGGGACTGATGACATATAATTGTTTGCTATCTGGTGGCTAGCTATCAAGCTATGGTTAGTCTAATATAAACACATTAGCATAGGAAAGGTATAAAATGAGGGCAAAATTGTTCCTAAAAAAATTCATGTTGAGACTCTATGATGGGGAAAGACAAACGCCATCTCAAAACAGATCAAACGTCAAGAGAAAGTCCAAAAACATCCCACCACTTAGCAAATAAACTTATACAATGTGAGAATGTAATCAAACTATTTATTTTTAGAGGGAAACTTGTAGGAAACACTTGTTTTTATTAAATAAAACAAGAGAGAAATATTAGAACAGGTTAAAAAGACAATTGCCTCAGTTAGTGCAGTAGGAGCTTGGATGTGGAAACAGGACACATTTTTACATCCAAATAAACAGAAAATATTGAAAAGACTAAATTTAATGTGACTGCTCCATTCTACGTCTTTGTAAGTCTAAAGCAGAAGAGCTTCCTTTTCAAAAAAAGATGAACTCCTGGTTATAACTAGTGTTGTGACTGCCAAATGGATCGACAGTGTCTCCTTGGCATGCCCATAAAGGAACAGAGGTCAGCGCTTCTTTTTAAGTCATTAAGCACTCAATAAATATCTGATGTGCCTTGAATTAAAAGTTACTACCTAGACAAATGTCAAGTGCTGTAACCCTTTAATTTCACCTCAAGGATGACTTACATTAATATTCTTAAAGCGGCACAAAAAAACCTTCACTTTTCTTTTAACTTCAAAGAAGATGAGTGGTAATGATAGAGCCCAGAAACTCCAGCGTGATTTCAGTTCTTCCAAGCTCCTGTATTTATAGTCGCGTATTTCCCAGTGGTATATTTCTCACTTTCTCCCACTTGTTTTCAATCATTAATCCTGACTATCTTGGGAACAGATTTTTGCTCATGAGTCACTTCATTTTGTTGCTCTCCCCAGTATCAATATAGAGCCAGACAGCTTATGCATGCAAATACCAACTTGATCCAGATAAGATCAAGTAAAAATGATGATGATTACATGCTTTAAGAAAAAAGCATACCCAGTAGTATCTCACAAGACAAAATGAGTTTACATGGACATCTTTTATTTGAGTGAAATGTGATTTTAAATCAGCTTCATCAATCAGAATTATCTGTCAGAATTGTGTTTGTTTCTTTTTATAATTCTGAATTTTATTAAATAAAATGTGTCGTCTAATGTAGTGTTGTAGCAGGGATATATCCGTCTTCAGTTCAGTTTCCTATGTAGGGAAAAATAAACAAGAGTTGTTGAAAAGAAATGGTGCTATAGAAATAAAATTCTGATCTGTTCACCTAGAAGTCAAAAGGCCACTGGATGTGAAAAATGAAAAAGAAGTACGCTCGTTTTTACTCTACGGTTTTATTTATCAGGACATGACAACAAAAATCATGTCAGCTGGCTCTAAAATGATTTAAACACAACCTCTGATGAACATAATAATAAAACAAGAGAATAGAAACTTTATTTCAACCTAAATTTTAATTCTAATCCAGATAGATTGGAAATCCATCATGTGGAAAACAAGCAGAGAAAAACAAAAGGATTTTTCTAAAGGTTGTTGGTCTGGACTTTGACTGGGGTCATTGCAGCACGTTGACTCTTTGTTATCAGCCATTCTGCTGGTTTAGCCCACCTTTGGCTGTCAGACAGATGGCTTCACATTTGAATCCAGTATGCACTGGTTTACAGAGGAGTTGATGGTCAGCCTAATCACTGCAAGGTCCCCTGGCTCCAAAACCAGTCCAAACTCTTTACCCCTCCACCACTGTGTTTGACAGTTGGTATGACATGTTTGTGCTGATTGGGCTGGTTTTGTGCAATTGGCCTGTCACATGTTTTCACATGTTATACATGTTAACTGAGGCCTGCAGAATCTATAGCTCTTGGGTTTTTGCTGATTGTGTGAGCATTCCACGGTCTGGCCTTGGTGTGAATTTGCTAGGACAGCCGCTCCTGGGAAGATTGGCAATACTGTACAAAGATGGACTACAAATTGTTGGGAAATGGCCATTTAACCCTTCCCAGATTGATGGGCAGCAACGTTTTTTGTTTTGCTTTTTTAAGATCACTGCTCATGTCTTTCATCTTTGGCATTGTGTTAACACACAGCTGAACACCCTTGGACAGCAAACGGCCAAAACTTCTACTTCAACAGAGATGGTCACGATCGTTCAATTAAGATTAATCAGTTGTATTTAATTGCCAGCACTTAGCTGTTACATACGCTCTTAATTCCTGTGGAAACACTAACAGTGTCCTAAATTTTCACTTCTTCTGCATTTTGGCTCAGTTTTTGCTAAATAAATAATGACACAGCGTAACACAATATGTTATGTTAACATTTTTTAAATTATATTCTGATGCATAAAATGTTAAAATTGAAAGGTGTGCTTCAAAGGTCACATGAAATAAAAAATGCCACTGTAAAGGTATAAACAACAGGAAGTTTACTTTTAATACATGTTGTGGTCAACTGGGATAGAGGTTCAGGAAAAATAGAATCGGATAATTTGGTTACTATGGAATTTTTAAGCGATCCCTTTCCCACCTGCTAGATTCTTTTGAGAGGCAACATAGAATTCCTTCCACTTCTATGTGGGTGCCTTCATTTTCTGGTCCATATTGCAAAAATGTCACCAAGAAAAAGCTAATATCATGAAATCAAGGCCCAAACTGCTGATCACATGACCAGCCCACAATACGCAATAATTTTAATACATATTTCAAACAATCAGATATAAGACATAAGTAAATATTACGGTTGTAAATTTCCAAATTAGAAAAGGATAAAAATAAATGTAAGTGAACAGCTTCATTTAAAGAAATTTCAGTTTTGTTTGGTTAAATTAATTCAAGTTGATGTAATTATATTAGACCTTTTTACAGCTGTCTTGTTAAATATGATTGTAAGGTAACGACCGTATATTATATATACTAGGAATAACATCTCATCTCTGTTAGTTGCTCGTTCTTCTTACATTTACGATAATGGAACTCATTCATTTAATCCCAATTTGCAAATCACCACATGATCTTCCACAAAGGACGAAGCCATGGTCACCATCAATCCTTATTATTACAGCAATATTTTATTTCAGACAATACAGTCTCCTTTTCAGTGATCTAGTTTTTGAGGTCTCCAAGGAAGAAGTTCAATTCCCCATCCATCTGTGACCTCCACAATTAACTCAGCGACCAATCATATTAGAGTGATGGAAGTGGATGTGAGCCATTCAGAACTCTTGAGACTGTGGGCCTTTAATACTTTATCATCACTGTCATTATGAGACTTCAATACTCGGTGTTACCGGGTAGAACTGACGCTTAAAGTATTAGAAGGGAAAAAAGGGGTTTCTTCACATCTCGCCTTCATTTGAATTATTATTATTATATTGATGCTATCATCAGCAGTCATGTATTGACTGCATTGTAGTACTGTATTAATTATCCACCACGAGCCCTGAAAGAAAAGATTTTCCCTTTATATTATGATGGCAGTGAAGCTGTGTTGGTGTGGAAGGATTGATATTTTTTATCTACTCTTATAAGCCTCATACTGGTTTTGATCATCTCTTGATTTCTGTTACTCTGTTTTTAATGAAGTATCTGTGACAAATATTAGATAATATACAAATCACTGCTGGTGTTTTTATTCAGAAAGAGGAAAGTACTACACATAACCTGAGGTGCACTGTCCTATGATTTATGCTACAATTCCACACACTGAGACTCCTTATGAGGACACACGCAACGTCTTCCTTCTGAGTGTTTAGCAGAAAGCCCACAGCCCAAGGAGCACTTCCGAACGACTGCCAAAAGAATCCTACTTCAGAAAAAAGGAAAGGTAGAAATGGAGACTATTTTTGCTACCTGTTGAAGATCAGGCTCTGGCTGCTTGGCTGGGGTCACATAGCTTAGGGAAATTAGAAAAAAGAAGCTGACAAACAAAGAAACAAAGAACTGACATCCTGCTCGAAGGTTTCAAAACTCTTCTTATTTTGCTGTCTTCTGTGGCCCCCTTGAACACTGACAGCACAGCGGATGCTGCATCCTGTTGACAGTTTGTTCAGGACCGGTTAATCCTTCAATTTCAGCCAACTACACTGCTCAAAAATAAAATAAAAGAAGTCTAAAATAAAATAAAGTACGATAAAATAAAATAATAAGTTAAATTAAATAATAAGTTCACAGATGAAAGCAGGTTCACCCTGAGCACATGTGACAGATGTGAAAAGGTCTGGAAAAGTTGTGGAAAAGGTTATACTGTCTGTAACATCATTCAGCACGACTGGTTTGGTGGTAGGTCAGGGATGATGTGGTGATATGGGGAGGCATATCCATGGAGCGATGTACGGACCTCTACAGGCTAGGCTGTGGCAACATTAAGTTTTGGGATTAAATCCTTGGACCCACTGTCAGACACTGTGTTGGAGCAGGGGGTCCAGGGTTGTTCCTGGTCCACAATAATCCAACTATGTATGGCCTCACATGACGAGAGTATGAATGGAATTCCTGCATTGACTGGCCTCCACGCTCACCTGACCTGAATCCTCTGGGATGATTCAGTCCATCTGACAGCTTGCACCTGAGACCGTCCAGGTGCTCGGTAATGTCTTGGTCCAGATCTGGGAGGAGGTCCGCTGGGATCATCCAGATCGTTTTTTCACTTTGATTTTCAGGGTCTCTTTAGCCTTCCTTACGTTGATAATCTTCATTTCCATCGAACGATGTAGCATCCTTTCATTTCTAACATACACTCAACAAAAATATAAACGCAACACCTTTGTTACTGCTCCCATTCCCCATGGGATGGACGTAGAGACCTAAAATTCATTCCAGATACACAATATAACCATCCCTCCCAAACAGTGGTCACAAATCAGTCCAAATGTGTGGTAGTGGGCACATCTGCTATATTGAGATAATCCATCCCACCTCACAGGTGTGCCACATCAGGATGCTGATCTGACATCATGAGTAGTGCACAGGTGTACCTCAGACTGCCCACAACAAAAGGCCACCCTGGAATGTGCAGTTTTGTCTCACAGCAAAATGCCACAGATGCCACAAGCAATGAGGGAGCGTGCAATTGGCATGCTGACAGCAGGAATGTCAACCAGATCTGTCGCCCGTGCATTGAATGTTCATTTCTCAACCATAAGCCGTCTCCACAGGCGTTTCAGAGAATATGGCAGCACATCCAACCGGCCTCACAACCGCAGACCTCGTGTAACCACACCAGCCCAGGACCTCCACATCCAGCAGGTTCACCTCCAAGATCGTCTGAGACCAGCCACCCAGACAGCTGCTGGAACAATTGGTTTGCACAACCAAACAATTTCTGCACAAACTGTCAGAAACCGTCTCAGGGACGCTCAACTGCATGCCCGTCGTCCTCATCGGGGTCTTGACCTGACTCCAGCTCGTCGCCGTAACAGACTTGTGTGGGCAAATGCTCACATTCGATGGCGTCTGGCACGTTGGAGAGGTGTGCGCTTCACGGATGAATCATGGTTCACATTGTTCAGGGCAGATGGCAGCTGAGAATGTCCCAGTTCTTGCATGGCCAGCATACTCACCGGACATGTCACCCATTGAGCATGTTCGGGATGTGCTTGACCGGCGTATACGACAGCGTGTACCAGTTCCCACGAATATCCAACAACCTCGCACAGCCATTGAAGTGGAGTGGACCAACATTCCACAGGCCACAATTGACAATCTGATAGACTCCATGCGACGATGTGTTGCACTGCATGAGGCAAATGGTGGTCACACCAGATACTGACCGGTTCTGGGTCCCCAGACCCCCAATAGCGCAAAAAACTGCACATTCCAGGGTGGCCTTTTGTTGTGGGCAGTCTGAGGTACACCTGTGCACTACTCATGATGTCAGATCAGCATCCTGATGTGGCACACCTGTGAGGTGGGATGGATTATCTCAATATAGCAGATGTGCCCACTACCACACATTTGGACTGATTTGTGACCACTGTTTGGGAGGGATGGTTATATTGTGTATCTGGAATGAATTTTAGGTCTCTACGTCCATCCCATGGGGAATGGGAGCAGTAACAAAGGTGTTGCGTTTATATTTTTGTTGAGTGTATTACGCAGTTCATATCAGTGTAGATATGCAGCATGTTTTTATTTCCTATTGAAATTTAGGAAGTTCAATGTATCCCATGAAATTTGTTTTTAATGAGATGGATCTATTTATTTATTTCTATTTGCATGTCTATTTCAGCAGTTTGACATGTCTTCTTGCGATTTATAACTTTGCACATTGCCACAGGACAGTTCAGCTGTACTAATCCACCTTTTATTTTGAACATAGTTCTGTCTACTAGTGAAAAAACACTTCTTTGGATCTTGACCTCGTGTCTTTGAAACATTTCCTGCATTATCGTGGGACCAGAGCAAATGTTATATCTCCTCCCTACCTCGTTTAACATCATCTGCCAGTGGCTCCTTATTTAGTGGGCTGTGAAGTGGATTGTGGCATATCTCCACCTCCCACAGAAGGTCATTGATTTCTTCTTGGGAAATACTTCTTGAGTGAGTGTGTATGTGTGTATCTCTGTGGGAGTGGGGGCGCACGGTTTCATCAGGAAATTGCCAGGGTGCAGCAGTGTGCAGTGCTTATTTTTGTTTTTTTCTCTTATAGGTGGACAACATAATACTGCTATTTTGCGAGTGTTTTCTGTGTATGAGGATACCCAAGACGTAGAGAACTACTACACTTTGCCTAAACGGATATGGTTTCTGTGGGTACCTACAGGATGTGGCTTGGTGGCTTTGTTTAGGGGCAGAATGCAAAGAATTTCTTTCTGACTTTCAGATTTCTTTCTCTAAACGCAAAATTTTGCATGCCTTCCCCAGTGAAAATCATGATTTGGTTGTTACTTTCTTTTCTAAATTTGCTAATGATGAGGCAATTTAAGTCTTATTTGGTATTGTTCAACTTCTCTACAACTGTTTGGTGGAGAGAGAATTAATAAGGTCATGACTGAACTCATATATATCCTTTGAAGTACATTATGGAGCTATGATTTTGGCATTTTGGCTGTAAACCAGCTAGTTTTGTTAGCAAGAAGAATTCAAGTGGATTGAAGCACCATTTAAAACACACCTCCAGGCTGTGGTAGGGCTGTATGACCAAGAAGCAGAGTAATGAAGTGCTGCACCTGGCCTCCACAGTCACTAAAGACCCACATCCAGTTGAGATGGTTTGGAATGACAGAGTGAAGGAAAAGCAGCCAACAAGTGCTGGGAACTGCTTCAAGGAGAGCATTCCAGGGAATGACCTCAAGCTGCTTGACAGAATGAAGAGTGAGCAAAGCTACTCTGAAACATCTATATTATACAACCGTTTCAGTTCATCGTGTTTACTGTACTTGTTGTTGATGCAGTTGTCAGATTATGTCTACAGTAGATTGTTTTAATATATATGCAGCACTATACAAATAAGTATGTTGCGTTCAGAAATGTTGAGGTGCTGCATGTATACAGTACACTCATGGGTCACTTTATTAGGCCTATCTGACTGTTGTTGCTGACCCTTTATGATCCAGCAGGATAACGCACCATGTCACTATGCTCAGATCATCTCACTGTTTTTTTTAACATGACAGTGAGCCCATTGTACTCAGATAGCTTCCATAGTCACCAGATCTGAAACCAATAGAGCACCCTTCGGATGTGGTAGAATGGGAGATTCACATCATAGTTGTGCAGCTAACGAATCTGCAGCAACTGTGTGATGCTGTCAAATCTCTGAGGAATGTCTCCAGCACCTTTTTGAATCTATGTCACAAAGAATTGAAGAAGGTCTGAAGGCAAAAAGGGGGGCTGACCCTGAAAGGTGTAACTGATGAAGTGGCTGCTGGGTGTAGATATTAAAATGCCCTTTCCTTTGTCTTTATTGGTTTCAGTATTTGAAATATTGTGTTCTAATGCCAATTAAATAACGTTTAAGTTATTTGCAAATCACTGGTCTTGTTTGTTTGGGTTTTTTTTAAATTTTTTAAATTCTTTTGCATTTTACATCCCTTCCCAGGCTGTGTAAACATGGTTGTACCTAGCTCATCTGACTCAAGCATACATTTGTTTAATCTTCAAAGGTGATAGTGCGGGTGGCAGACAGGTGTACAAGTGCTTGGAAAAGGCAGACTGCGTTTCTGGCCAATGGGCATGTTTGCAGATATGGCTTGGGTATGCAAATACTCTAACTTCTATTTTAATAGATAAATGAAAACTTTTACTTTGGGAAGTCTAGTTTGCATTTTTCACGCTCTGTTTTGTCTGTGTCCCAGCAAAGAAGAGCAGTGCTTTCCTTTGCATCACAATTCAAACTAGGATTCTTCGGCGATGGCTTCAGAAAAAAAATGTCTGCCAGAGCAACCTTCTCACAAATAGAGATGCACACGCGCGCTCCTTAATAACACCACCTGCGGTCAGCACATCTTTTGATTCTGAGCCCGATTTTCTCTTCTCACCCCATAATCTCATCTTTGTCCCACAATGCTCTTCCTGCCTCTTCACCTCATCCTGTTTCCTTTAAGCCGAGAACATCTCAGACTTGCTTTGAAATCAGGAAATGAAAGAAAGTCTCAGTATTTGGCAGAGTGAGGAACCATTCTTCCATAAACACTGTATGATAAAGGTTACAGAGTCACAGTAAGAGATAGAGCATCACTGTTTTTCAAGAAAGGGCTTATTCCCATTGGTGGATGGCTTTCTCCCACCGAGTAAAGCTCCCGGTGAATGATACGGCCTGTCTGTGTTGACAGGGTGCAGATAAGGAAGTGCCCTCAGGTATTAGTTGTCATTCCTTTTCACCAGGAAAAGGAGCTGAGAGTAGCTACCTTATTTCTTCCCCCCCCCCTTTCTCCTCGGCAGAGCACCTTTTCCTCCTCTTTTTGGATGAAAAGAGAAATTCACAACAACAAAGCCTTCCACTCTCATTAAGTCAGCGGCAAAGCCAAGCACCACCAAGGAGCACAATATCTGAGGCAGATGAGTAATCCCCCCGCTCAATCTAGAAGCTGGCACAGAATTTCAAATGTCCATAATAACTGCCGGAGAAGGAAGTGAGGGACGTAGACACACAGACACACACGTACTGTGATGAAAATAAATGTGTTATTGACCATTAGCCCACTGCAGCAGAGCAGAACTAAAATGTCCTTCATTTCAGAATGTCACACTGGGAGTGTGAGTATGCGAATATTTGTGCTTCACCGAGGCCTCAAAACCCATATCTTCAAAGACACAGACCTTCACTACTGTCAGATTTTTGACCATTTTAGTGGTCAGAGCTTTTAAGATGACATTTTAATAAACGATCGGGTCAGGCTGCTTGGACAGAATTAACTGCAGCGTAAAGAGATGACTCTGCCAGTACGGCTTCTTCTCACACAGTGTAGCGATGCATTTCGATACTCATTTTCCTAATTTTGCATATGGAACAGCAGACGGCAGCTATAGCCGGTGAGAGGACGGGGCTATTGGTAAAGCCATTTAGCTTCTGCACACTTTGGAAATATGGAGCTGGAATGCAGCGATGAGTCAGCTGTTTTCTTGCTGGAGGAATGAATCATTCATCATGGCCGCCAGCACGGTCCAGGACTGGGATGCAGGGTCGGTGGGGTGGGCGGGGGAGTTGAAGGGAGGACCTGATGGCAAGTTCCTCTGCTGACTCTACATGCAGCCTTTGAGGATGGTAGCAGTAACTGATGGCTCCTGAATGCAGCAGCTCTGGATGGTTCAGTGATAAAGAAGGAAGCTGAATCCAAGATTGAGGTTGTTTTTGTTTCATAGTGTTTGGTATTTGCACCTTTTTACCCCAGTTTTATGAGCAAAGGTAAATGTTTTCTGACTTACCACTCTTGATTTATAGAAAAAAAATCTAATTAATGATTACTAAAATAAAATATTTCAATCCTGGGAAATTAGCTAATTCCACCTCTAATGATGAGGATCAGGCACCAGTAGCCTTGAGGAAATTTAGGAAAATTAATTCCTGCATGAAATTTAAATGGATCAGCTCCATCATCCAGACCAGCACACACTTTTCACCTTGCTAATCTAAGGTCATACTGCATCCTTATTTGGCACTAAAGCTTTTGCATTGAATGTAAATCATTGCATAAATATTCAATATGAGCATGATTTACAGGAATATTAGAATTTTAACTTCAATTTTTTTTAGCACCAATTAACAGCAACAGTTGCCTGAAGGTGTTTGGGTAAGGTGAAAACCATATTTGAGGAAAAAAAACAACAAAGAGGCAATATGCAAATGAGCAAACCCTTGATGAAGAGAGAAGGGAAGACCTCGGACGACCTCCAGCTGAACCAGGCTCAGGCAGTGACCAATAAGAGAGTAATGGGAAAGAGAAAACAAAAACAGGACAGGAAAGAGAGACCAGGACAAAACGCAAACTATGGAAGAGAGAAGAGAAAATGGCACAAAAACCCCAAAACACACGAGGGGATGAAAAGACAGAAGTGTAGAAGAAATGCTCAGAGCATAATGGAACACCCCCCTCAGTGAACTGAGCCTAAAGCAGGATAACTAAGGACAGTTTCAACTGATGTAAGCCTAAATATAAGCTTTATCAAAAAGTAAAGTTTTAAGTCTAATTTTAAAAATAGAAATGTCTCCTGAATCCAAACCAGGAGCTGGTTCCAGGGCAGAGAGACCTGATAGCTAAAAGCTCAACCACAAACAAGCATACAATCTGAGAGCAACTCTATTAGAACAATAAGGCACTATGAGGTCTTTGAGATGTGACAGGGCCTGATTAAGACTTCAAGACTTCCTATCTGAAGCAAAGGATTTAATTCAATTTTAAAATTAAAGGAACGAATGAACCGAAGCTAAAATGGGAGAAGTATGAGCTTTCTTTCGAGTCCCTATTACTACTCTCTTTATACTGTGTATACTGTGTTAAAAAAAACATCTTAAAAAAACGGTAATATTCCGGCAGCTGGGGCGCCAAAAAAATACTACCGTAAAATAACAGAAAATAACTTTCTCATGAAAATACAGTTATTTTCAGTAATGAAAATAGAGTTTGTTGCGCTAATTTTACATGTTACATTTTACATTACATTTTTACTTGTTTTAACAAATCAGCCTTAAATCGTCTTCAGACTGTGCAGAATGCTGCAGCACGTCTCTTAACAGGCACCAAGAGAAGATCACATATCACTCCAGTCTTGGCCTCCCTTCACTGGTTGCCTGTAAATTTTAGGTTTCAGTTTAAAATTTTAGTTCTAACCTTTAGGGCCCTGCATGGTCAAGCTCCTCAATATTTATCTGACCTGCTGAAACCACATACATCTTCTCGGGCTTTAAGGTCATTAGATCAGAGACTGCTGGTGGTACCACGCACTCGTTTTAAAACTCGTGGTGATCGGGCCTTTCAGACTGTGCCACCACGGTTGTGGAATTCTCTCCCACTGTCTCTTCGCTGCACGGACTCCATTGATTCTTTTAAGAAACAGCTGAAGACATTTTTATTTAGAAAAGCATTTGATTAATTTCTTCTTATGCTGTTTTTATAGTTTTATTGTTTTACATTGTTTTATTTACTGTTATATTGTTTTTATATTTCCACTTTCTGTGTTGTAAAGCACTTTGTGATTTTTATCTGTGAAAAGCGCTATATAAATGAATTTTACTTACTTACTTACTTACATGGGATTCTGCCTTTTCCAAGTGCTTTTAGACATCAAATTAGGAACATTTTAACGTGATCAAACAATGAAATTACCTATAAACAAGGTCACTGAATGTGGCAATATGAATCATAATACGTAAATGTACAGAAATATACAGTTAACAGTTGGTTTAAATAGTAATTGATTGCATGCCCTGGGACAGAGGCGAGGCTGCCATACTGCACCATCGGCCCCTCTGGCCGTCACCAGTAGGTGAAGAGTCTGGACCACGGACACAATACCGAGAGTGTCCGAGCCAGGGCTCGAACCGGCAACCTTCTGATCACAAGGCAAACTGCCAATTCTCGAGCCACGATCGCCCTAAATAGCAACGACAATAATACTTATGTGATGTAACACAAGCTTATAGGAATCATGTTATATACTTTTCCACACACTCATTCCCCCCTTTCCAAACGCCTTCGATGCTTATTCCCTTCCGATGCTGACGGTGGATCAAGGAGACCAGCGCACAGGCTGCAGGCCCGGATGTACTGTCTGAATCGGCTGTCTCTCACCCTTTACCCACCCCTGTTGTTGCTTGTCATGTGTTTCTTTGGTGTATTAAGAGTTTTTTTCATGTGCTATGTGCAGAGGTGTTTTTTTCTGTTCTCAAACTGATCTCCCTGTTGGAGCTCAGTCAGGGGAGAGTTATTTTTTCTCCTTATCTGTCCTCTTGTGGTGCATTTTCCATTGTTATACCTCTCTGACCTGTCTTCCCCATGTGATGTTTTGTGTAATGTATGTATGGTCGGAGGGTAAGATGGCGCCGCCATTGCGTGCAATAGGTCGGCAGCCTTATGAAATTTCCCCTTGTGGGACTAATAAAGCTATATCAAATCAAATCAAATCCATAGCACTACATTTGAATTCAACAGTTCAATCTTTCAAATAACGGACAGATTTTTGTGAAATCATGATACATTTGTGAATGTATTTTTACAATCTAAATATGCATATGTACAAAAAAATATATTTTAAAAACAAGTAAATTGTGTTTTACTATACGTACAGTGATGTTATGTTATTTTACCTTTGACATGTAAAATCACAGTTTACTTATGTAAATTTAATGATATTAGAAAGACAGTACAAAACTGTAAAATATACAGTAAGATACTTTGACATTACTATTTTTTGGAACAGTGTGGACTGGCATGCACAGAGTCTGAAACCTTAATCTCCTTTAACACTTTTACAATGAATGGGAACAATCCAGGCTTTAAAAATCAAAATTATCACCTGACATCAACTCACCAATGAAACTCTGACTGCAGGTCAATTGCGAGTCATCACATCTGAACAGAAGCTACAGTAATGCTTGAAAGTTTGTCAATCCTTTGGTATTTTCTACATTTTTTACATAAATATGAGATTGGATCAGATTGGTTACTGTGTAGCTAAGCTTAATTAACGAAGCTAAACTTAATTATTTACTTGTTGAACCATTATGATTAGCATTTTGGTTAAATAAGTGTTTTTTAAATTTCATTTGATATGCATGGATCAGTGAAAATCCGACCATCACAATGCGCTTGTGAAAGTGTGTCATTGCATGGAAAAAGCGCACATTTAAAGAGCTGGAAATGCTCATGAATCCATGTCCAAAAGTCCAAAAATCTAAGAGCAACACTGGTGTACGTGGCAGGTGTTTCAGTTCAGTTTGTTTACTAAATTGTAAAAGATCTACCAGTTGATATTAAATTAATCTGTTTCTTTCACAGAGTATATATTTAAATATTATTTCTTACCGCTGTCATTAGCCTAAAAGTAAACATTTGAATTGCTTTAGGACTAAAATTAACAAAACATTTTTATTTACTGTAGATTAACTGTAAAATCTAATTTTTACATATCAAATAACAGAAAAGTTCATTTTGTTTTTGACTCTAGACTCAGTGTTAATTAATAAAAACATGTCTATTTTTGAAACTGCAGTTTGTTTAAGCACATATGTTGTTCATATGTTCTGTTGGTGAAACATGGCGGCGGTAGTATCATGGTTTTAGTCTATTTGCTTTATTGGGGAGAGGACAACTTGGATTAATTGACTGATTAAACAATGATTTCTGAATTCTAGTCGCAATTTCTAAAGGTAAATGTCAAGACATCTGTCCATTACCTGAATCCCAAGAGACACTATATCGCAGTAAGACAGAAAGATATTTGTGATAGATTGGTTAGCAATCTGTACCGGGCCTTTCTGTGAGCAGTTTGCACATCTTCCTTTGTTTATGTGGCAGCTGAGATAAGCTCCAGCCTGCAGATGACCTTGAACTGGAGAACCGGAAGGAAATGAACGGATATTTGTAATAATGTGGCCAGTTGAAAGTCCTGACCTTATAAGCTGAAAGTCCTGAAGGGAGCAATTTCTCCCAGATCCCAGAATGAATGAAAAGTGTGCAAGTTAACAGTTATCAGAAATATTTAATTGCAGTTTTTGCTGCACACGGGGTCACACGAGTTACCAAAAGCTTTGTAAAAAGTGTACATACTCCTTTCTATCACACATATGCAATACTGATTGGTTTCCATTATAAATATTTTTGCCTTAATTGTTAATTAGGTTGTCTTGACCTAAAATCTGATTATACTTTGAGCAGAAATACAAAAGTAGATTCACAAACTTTCACTTACCATTGTATTTCCGTATCATCTTAGTGGTCATGGAACTAAAATGAGATCTCAAATCTCTTTTAGTAATGTAGTGTAGCCTGACGTCAATAATTTACAGCACAATATGGAAGTCTTTCAGCGTGTTCATGAATCACATCGTCCTCAGAAGAACCTGCCTGCTGCTATGTGCTTCATATCAGCTCCTTCTTTTCTCCTGAGAGAGAGAGAGAGGACAACATCACCCAGAGGGCTGAGGACGGGAGTAAACCAAAAAAAAAAGGGAAAGGAAAGCAGAAGAAAGGAGACATTGGAACACAGCATATTAGGGAATATGAGGAGAGCAAAAGAGAGCCGAGTCGAGCTTAGGAGAGGCATCAAGTGACCTCCTCCCTCTCCATTGTTAAGGAACATAAGAGTGAGGCTGGCTAGAGGCCACCAAAGGGGTAGAATAAATCAGAAGGCAGAAAGAGAAAAGGAAAAACTGAGTGAGGCAGAAGTACAGAGAGCCAGTGCTTTTCATGTAGTAACAGCAAACATCAGCAAATACTGGCTGAGCTAATGCTTTTTACAAAGCCATTCAGGATCAGCTCTGTAATTGCAGCATAGGCCGAGCTGATTGTAAACTAGCGTGCGTGTCTTCAAAGGGAAGAGATTTGCTGAGGGAGGAAATGGACAGCGATGAAGAATGAGGATTAGATTTTTGAGAACAGGAAGAGGAAGTACCTCATGACAGTGGAGGAAATGCCTGGAGAGGACGGGAAACAGGTGGCAGCACCATGCGATGGAGGATGATCAACGCGTGGAGATCGGGCTCTGAGGAATTATGCTTCCAGTATCAACATGACTTAGATTACTATAGTATTATCTTCTCAATCCAGCAGTCTGGGCTTTTCCACCTGACTCTTCGTTTACTGAAACCTGAGGAAGATGAATGGCCTCAATTGATTTTCGGTTTTCTTGTTAAGATTCAGCCCTTGTTTCTCTCCTCCATACTCTATAAAAATGCAGTATTGGACAACTTTGGATCTCACAAATCTATCCTTGCAGGGTATGTTTTTTGCATGTAGCAGAGCAGAAGTGAAGGCTTTTTCTTACATTCACAGACCTGCAAATAATAACGGATCAACTGTAACCCTGGCTATCCTCTAATGTTAACTACATGACACGCTAGGGAGATGCTATTTATTTGATCTTACTGTAAATAATGATATTAAGCAAAGGAAGTTGATGTTGACGCCTTTTAATGCTTTTACATCCTAAACCTTAAAGTGTTTGTGAATGTGTGCAGTTGTGTGACCCCGTCTGTACCTATATCTATGACAAAAATATATACCACATTTTAATCCTGATGTAGTCTCCACACAGCAGAAAGCGTTTCTAAAATTGCTTGATCTATATTCTTATTAGATGACAGGACTCCCAAACCCTAACCAGAATCTGTTGCCAAGTGAAAAGAAATGTAAAAAACAAATAAGTATCACAGCGCACGAGGGAAAGTCCAACATTATCCCTGAACAGTCCTGTTCCATTTTTTTTTTTTGTAAATCAGGGACTGAAAACATCCTCAAATCCTCCACCACAATCTGGTTCTAATCTCCCTCCCACACCAAGGACAAGCTCCTACATGATGTGTGCACTGATGAGTGGGTGAATGGCTGTCAGCTGCCCTCCACGAAGGAGCTGCATGATGCCAGGGTGACAAAAAAGGGCAGGAGACATCACCACAGAGCCTGCACACCCAGGCAACCATCTGCTCTGAAACTCTTCCTGTGAGAGACAGAGCCTCCTCTTCACAGCCACCCCCCACCCCCCTCTGTAACTGTCTGCAAACCCACTTGTGTAACTGTTAACACGCTACTTACTGCAAACTGAAGCCTGTTTTCCAAATGCTACAGTGAAAAGCTTCGGCAGTGCGTTCAAAGTTTTGGTTTACTTGGATTTTGTCCTATTCAGTTGGACTTTTTCTTCACATTGGAGATTCCAGAAATCCATGGCTGCAACACGGCTTTACTAACTGTGCCGAAAAGCGAGGGGGGTTTGTGTATCGCCCACCACCACCATCAAACACGCCTCATCAAATCAAAAGTCTAAATGTTCTTTAGTTAGTTGCTTTTTAAAACTTTTTTTTATTAGATTAACTGAGGAAATCCAGCTCAGATGCCAATCCATCTGCTGCTGCTTATAAACCTAAATATGATTAACTCTAGTCAACATGGCTATTGTTTTTTTGTTGTTGTTCTAACAGTACTTTACTTTATACTCCGAAACGTGTCCTGAAATACTGAGGCCCTGACTATAGTGTCTTCATTTGTAGATACAATCCAGATTGCTTTTTTTTTTTTAAATATTCTGCACAGCTTTTGCACCACTCCTGCTGAGCAGATGTGTTCCTCAGAAACCTGAAACTACAGAGATACATGTGAAGACAGAAAGAAAAACAAACAGAAATATCTCTCCAAGTGCCAACACATTTATGGCCACGCCGACAAAGTCTCTCATTACTTTCAGTCATCTTTTTGAATCACTCTTCAGTTTCTCCGGATGTAATCCTTTACATCTGTGGCATGCACATTATTTTGTCCACCACAGCACGGAGCTCCCTGTGTTTTTGTCATCACACCAGAGGGAGCCCCTGTCACTGCTGCGCTCTCTTTTGTCCCCCTAAAGCTTCTAACTCTTTATTCCTTATGACAAATTAACACCGGGTGATGATGACAGATATCACCGTACCAAGGTAACCGCCATTATGGGGCAGTGATTGAGGGCCGGTCAACCGGAGCTGCTGTTTGTACTGTCACCCTTGTGTAAAGTTCTGATGTGACGCCGCTGTGATAACAAGGGTCATTAACTAGGAGAAGGTCAGTGGTGTTAAGCTGATACACCTAAGTGTGATGAAGACTAATGCCCAGCAAAAAAGAGGTGAAATGTCTTAGTTCCCACCTGAAGTAGTTTTAGTAATGGCAATAACACACGCAAAAAACACACAAAGGTAATTCTTTGTTTAAACCTTATCTGTTTGGCATTCAGGCCCTAAACACCATAATGGCACCTGTGAGTCTTTATAATGTAATTTCCAGCACTGAATAACTGATAAGTAGGAGAATGTATGTGTTTAATTATATAAAAGTCCACAGACAGATGTTCATTCAAGAGGTTTTTGCACTTGTTTTCTGTGTGTATAATAACAGTACTGGAAACAAGAAACCAGCCTGACTGGAGTTATCTTCTAAGATAAAAATGTAAACAAAGCACCACCTGTTTGATAGCTTCCTTGATAATGGCTCATTCAGTATTTTACCTGACAGTGTTTTTTAAGCAACGGGTGTTCACATATATTATATTGTGCAGATGTTGCATTGGTGCTAGATAGCAAAGAGCACGATAAAAGTGCTGCTACATAGTGGCAGAAACTGCTTAACCAACTGCTTAACATGCAGGGTTACCATGTAGTTCTTACCAAATCATTACCAGTGATCCTGAAAACAAAAAGTCCCCATTCCCAGAGTCACAGTGCTGCAACATCACAACAACAACATGGGCCAAGTGCGCTAATGGTCCCAGAGCAACAGTAACGTGATGTTGTAAGAACTACATCACCACTGTGATATTAGGTACACCATCTTTTTCACTTTTATGCACCATAGTTGAAGTTGCCCTCCTAAGAACTGCTGCAGAGTTCAAATTGGAGATGTGATCATTAACTTCTCTGATGAGACAGCACAAACCTGGCCTTCATGGTCGAATTGGTTCGAGGAAACAGCTAGCGTTTAAACATTAAGTGCCGTGAATCAGGTCCAGCTCAACTTTATGCAGGATTGGCACAGTGCTGTGCTGCAGTTGACAGACGGTGCAAAGAAATGGATTCTGGTTCTTTACTAGTTGCTTCAGATGACCACTTTGTGCACTTGTGGCAAAACAGAGCACAACTGAAACTACAAAAACTTCCTCAATGGTCTTTTAACTGCCGAAGGAAGTCCTCTCTCACCGATTATTATATATTAAGGGGAAAAAGCTACATGGCCTGGTGTGAAAAGCAATTGCTCCAAGTTGTTAGATCGTAAACTAACTGAGATTAACCACATTTTTTTTGTCTGGCTGAAACCCTGCCTTTTCTCACTCTGTTGTCTTTGTGAAAACTATGACACACAACAAACGCACAGCTCCGAACGGATGGTTTCTACATGTGTTTGTCCCACCATGAAGTGTGTAGGAGGAGCTGTGAGTGTCTGGGGGCTTTGCTAGCAGCACTGTTGGCAGATTTTATTTTAAATTCGAGATGATGCTTAAACAGCATGGCTGCCATAATATTCTGCAGCGACACACATTCTCACCTGCATATTGTCACCATTTGTCTTTGCACAGGACAATGGCCCAGAACAGACCCTCAAGCTCCGAAAGGCCTATTTCACCAAGAAAGAGACTGATGGTTTGCTGCATCAGATTACAGGAGACTCCACAGTCACCTGACCTAAGCCTAGTTGAGAAGGGCTGGGATGAGCTGTGTGGGAAGAAAAAGCAGCCATCTATGAAACAGGTGTCAATCACATGGCAGCACCTCAGTGCATTTATATAGATAAGGAAGTTAAGATTGAACATTGGAAAGGTGATTTAGGTGACTGAACGTGGCATGGTTTTTGGTGCCAGATGGGCTCATCTACTGGGATTTTACCCCGACAACCGCAGGGAAGTTCTCTGGATGAAAATGTTTAGTTGATGCCAGATGTTAAAGGAGAATGGCCAGAATGCTTCCAGCTGCTAGTGAAGCCATAGTAACTCAAATAACCACTCACTGCAACACCACAGCCCATCTGAGTATTGTTGCTGAACATGTCAATCCCTTTGTGATAACAGTGCACCCATTCTCTGATGGCTGCTTCCAGCAGGATCACACATTAATTGGTTTCTTTAACAAGTGTTCACTGTACTCAAATGACCTCTATAGTCACCAGATCCCAATCCAATAGGGCACCTTTAGGATGTGGTGGAACATGAAAGTTGCATCATGCATTAGAAATATTGAATTTTTGAGGCAGTAGTGCCATAAACCTGGATTATTTCAAATGGTCATCAGAGGGTGAATTTGCTTATTAATTTATGCTGTTTACCTTATAGTATAAAGCATCTTGAGGCAACTGTTGTATGATTTGGTGTTATATAAATAGCACTATATATAAATGAAATTAAACTGAACTGATTTATATAAAAAGTCAGATTGTGTAGAAGTCTACTGGAAAATGACCCTCTGCTCTATGATCTCAATGCTTGCCCGATGGGTTTAGGGTCTCAGTCAGCTGATTTAAGTGTTTAGGAATACAATATCAGTTTTTATATTATTATGACAATTACAGTGAAAAGGAGCATAAAGAATGATGGGCTTTGTTGTAAGTCACAAGTGCAGTGTCCCTCAATTTCTAAATCAAACTCACCTCTCATTCCTATTTTTAAAACAACAAGGTGGGAGGCCACAAAAACAACAAGCTTGACAGCAGGACTCTGCAACAGTGCCTGTGTCCATCTTTTATATACAGTCTATAGCTGAAACTTAGATTGCATGTGGATGACTAAAGCAGAAACCTGTGGTTTAAAAAAGAAACCTGCATACGTATGGCCCGTCTAAAAATTCTTCTATGTGCAGTGTTATATTGTCTGTTTTCCCTGGTTTTGATAGTAGCATAAAGGAGTTGTTATCGATCTACAAGTTTGTTATATGCATCTAAATATGGTTCATAAGTTTGAATGAATTTGCTGGAGTTTTTAGACGTCTAGAAGAAATTCTGACCTTGTAACCCTTTCAGGAAATGCAACTGCGACTGCATGTTGTTTCAGGTGATCTACTAGTGAGGAAATGTGGCCAATGTGTGAAAAAGACAGCAGTTGCGCTAGAGGGTGTAAATTCATCTGAGCCTGTAAACATGTATGAGTGTATGAGAAACAGAAAGTATGTCACATTGTAAGTTAAGTATTTCAGCTACTCAGACATCAGAGAGCATGGAGGAGCAGAGAGCATGTGAGAAGCGACTATAGAATATATATATATGATATTTTGAGCAAAAACAAAAGGGAAAGTAAATCATCATCAAAGTTTACATTTATTCATTTGGTTTTAACCATCATCCAAGGTGGAAGTATTTATGATTCCTTAGACCTGAGACTGCTTATAAGCCACTTTATTTCGAGGTTTGTGGTATTGTCGCTACTTGTTGCAGCAAGGTGTGCAAGAAGATGTTATTCTTTCAGAACAGGTTAGACTGCTAATGTCAGTGATATTACATTAGTGATGTATAATGTTCTCTAATGCAATTATGTTTGCTGTCTCAACACGAGATCAGTGTCAGGTTAGCTTAGTATCCACTATCACACAGGCCATAGAAGAGAAACCTCTGGTTAGCTAGAAGTTGGTTATAGTTAGTATATTGTCACCTGGCTTGCTAACATTAGGTATCAGCAGAGAGTGTAACCGCACAGTGAGGACAGGAATGTTACGCGGGGGCTAAAACTGAACTCGCTGCCGAACTTGGGGCTTTATGTTGTTGTACATCAGAAAACATGAAAGTCAAGAGGCTTCTGTTAAATTTATCATACGGTTGCAGTACATAACTTCCTGTTTGTAACTCTCACACACATATTTAGTTGACTTCTGTACAGCCTCAGTTTAGTTGCTCTAATTTCTGTTTCCTTTAGATCACCGCAGCTCAAATGACATGAGCTTGACTGCATGACCTGTGCATGTGCAAAATGAAAGTTAGGTGTGTGTGTGTGTGTGTGTGTGTGTGTGTGTGTGTGTGTGTGTGTGTGTGTGTGTGTGTGTGTGCCTTAAATGCAAAGCTATGTTAAGGAAAGCCACAGCTGAAATCACAAAATCAAAATAGGGTTTCAAAAACCAGCATAATGATGAGGAAGTTACCCAGTGGGGCCTTCTATATACTGTCTAGGCTTCTCTTTATATTGTCTTGTCCACCGTGTGTGTTTTCTTTCACCAGTGACTCCTCATGCTTGGTATTTTGCCATGACCTCTCTCAGAGTACTCTGTATGTAACTCTTAAGGGAAAAGGAGATAAAATGTTTGCTATGGGTAAAACCAGTGTTTAAAACAAAAGGGGTTATCTAAACATTAGTCACAGTCACTGCACACAGCATCACTAATCCAAGGTCACAAATGGGTCTATTTGTTGTCTGCTGTTAGTCAATAAATACGTTTAAGTAAATAGTAGACGAGCAGCATGCTAAATCATAATGACCCATTTTGTATTTAAATATGTGAGATGTGAATGTAACAGCTGGGCTCCGTAAACTAATATGTTGAGTAATCTGTAATATAATAATTACTGCTTAAATTAGTAGTAGATTACATTTGCTACTAAAATTGCCCAGCTAGAGTCATGGTAAAAAAAAAAAAAAAAAAGTCTACCCTCTTTAATTTCTGAGGTTTTATGTATCAGGACATAATTTAAAGTAATTTGGTCTTTAATAGGTAAATACAAACTCAGATCAACTACATATTACATCGTGTCAACTAAAAGTAAGCTAAATGTAGAAGCAATGTGTTGAAACTAAGTACACTCTTATTGCTTCCACATGATAGCAGCCAGTCTTTGATGACAGTACAATTAGACAAAGATTGAAAAGTATTGTTTGGTAGAGTTGTCAGAGGAAAGCTTCTTCTCTCTAAAAAGAGCATGGGAGCGTGACTTAGGTTTGCGAAGTTGCGTCTGAAGAAACCACAACACTTCTGGAACAATGTCTTTTAGACAGACAAGACCAAAGTAGAGATGTTTGGCTATAAAGCACAGCAGCGTGTTTGGCATAAACCCAACACAGCATATTAGCACGAACACCTCATGGTGTGGAGAGGTGATATATGGACTTGTTTTGCAGCCAGAGGAGCTGGGCAACTTGTAGTCACTGAGTCAAACACGAATCTTTATTATTATGTATTCTAGAGTGAAATGTGAGGCCATCTGTCAGACAGCTAAGACTTGGCCAAACCAGCATATCTACAACAGAATATCTGACTCAACTCAAAGAACTGAGGTGTTACAGTAGCCCAATCAAAATCCAGATCGTAATCTGACCTTAAGAGAGCTGTGCATGAATAAATGCCTGCAAAGCTCAATAAGCTGAAGCAACGTTTTTTTTAAGAAAAGTGAGCCAAAATTGCTCCACGATGCTGGGAGAAAGAGATAAAATCATACAGAAAAGGTGGTTTTAAAATCTGTTGTATCATGAGTTGCACTCATTCTGCATTTTGACTTAATTGTTGTTCGCTAAACCCAATGATTTGTCGTTCATCAGAGGTTTTAAGACTCACGTTTTGACAAACCTCATTTCGTCTTATCGTTACTGTATTTCTGTGATGGTGATTGAAAAGCACTTGAATAAATAAAAGGGTGCTGAAAAAACTAAAGCTAAAAAAATCTCAGATTCATCTACTGCAACAAGAAGCAACTGTTTTATTTTCGTCTTGAAGCTCAGTATTCAGCTCACAGCCCGCGCTGCCTCCATCTCGCCATCTCTTTACAATACTTCTCCTGTCTGTCATTTCCTCTCTTTTACCTTTGCTCCATGTCTTTCAATTATATTTATTCATGCATGTCTTGGTTGATATAAAGTATAAATAATCTTATTAGATGCTGTTGTTGAGACTCATTTCTTTATGGAGCTCCAAATTTATATTCATGACCACGGATGCACATTTGAAGGTGTGTAATGATGGAGGAGTCATGTCCTACCACGGGAAGGCTGCAGAGGGAATAATATTTGTTGTGTTTGCATCACCTGGAATGAGACTGTGTTGCACGCACAGAATGACACCTTGAATCAGATGGAGGAGGAAAAAAAAGAGAACTATATTGGATCTGTGTGACTCAGTGGTTTTTGATCATCTAGCCTCTCATGTGACGCAAGTCTAACGTAGCAGAGTTCTTTGCTGTGAAGTAATAAATATTAGATAAATAAGGTGAGGAAGAAGTTTGTTTTAGGATCTTAAACTGATCAGTGCTCTTGTGTAAACGTCATGTTATGTGCGGGTTTAACTGGGGCTGCTTGTTAGTGTTTGATAGTGATACCAGCAAACAGAAAAGAGGGGAGAGAACGAGAAGGGAAGAGATGTGAGAAGAGGAAGTAAATAAGACTTCAAGTGTGGCGTTATGATTGTCCTGTTTATGACAGCCAGCAAGTAAATCAGAGAGCGCAAGTGATTCTCTGCTCGAATGACTCCTCAGATCTTGCATCTGAAATATTACATCTTTTGCCCATTTGCTATTACTGGTTACATGAAAAAATAGAACAAAATCTAGCTAGCTCACCTTCAGTAATTTCACTCAAGAAAAGGTCATTTCAGTGGAACATTATGTCCCCAGGGTTAAAAAACATTAGTCATTGAATTCAGGTGTTCCAATCACTTCCATGGCCACAGGTGTTATAATGTCACTGTTTATGGTATTAGCAACTCAGTGGTAAGCTGTAAAATCACAGAGCAGGATCAGTCAATCGCTGCAGACCTCCAAACTTCATGTGGGCTTCAGATTAGCTCAAGAACAGTACGTAGTGAACTTGATGCAATGGTCGAGCAGCTGCTTTCATGCTCCCAACTTTGTGGGATGATGAAATATTTACCAAGGTCACTTTTTATCTTTTCTGTTCCAACATGACTGCGCACCAGTGCACAAAGCAAGCTCCATGAAGAAATGGATGAAGAATTGGTTGGGGAAGAATTTGACTGGGCTGCACACAGTCCTGACATCAACCAATTAGAACACCTTTGGGATGAATTAGAGCAGAGACTGTGAGCCAGGACATCTCAACCAAAACTGGGGTCTAACCTCAGTAATTCCCATAAACACACTCTTAAACCTTGTCGAAAGCCTTCACAGAAGAGTTGAAGCTGTTAGAGGTGCAAAGGATGGGCTGACGTCATACTAAACCCTAGAAGAATGGGATGTCACTTTACTTCACATGCTTGTGAAGGCAGATGAGCAAATACTCCTGGCAATACAGTGTTTTTAGATATATAATTACGTGAATATAACTGCCATCCACTTGCTTCAAGAAAAAGCCAGAGTAAACTGTCCACAACGATTTCTGCTAAAATACACCATTGCTCTTCACTATAGACTAACCTACAGCAGACACAAGGGGAACGCTGCTGTAGAAGCCTTTAGAAATTAGATCTATCACCATTTCTTACTCATACAGTGGTTGTACCCTGCTGTCAAGGATGTACTGATGCGTGCCAGTGATTAAGAAAGCCATGATAAGATTAGTAAAGAAAACAAAGAGCCAAAAGTAAGCATCTTTTTCTGGCTGTATGATTGCCAATATATCCTAATTTGTGTTGTGCTAACATTGCTTTTCTGATCCAGACAAACAGTATTTTTCAAGCAGCAGACAGCACACTGCATCATTGTGGATTCAGCTGCAGCAGAGGCAGCAACAGTCTTTGTCAACAATCGTAGCGTCCATCATGGGACAGCTCGGAGCCAAACTGCGCCTACATGCAGCGATGCTAAATATCTGCTTGAATTCCTCAGATGTCTTGTTGCTCTATCCAAGAAGCAGAGCGAGAAGATGCGGGCCAAATCAGTCTTGCAGCAACATCTGGAACACTGCGAGTTTCCACTGGTCCATATTTGCTCCTTCGCTGAAATCCCAAGATTCCCCAGTGAATTTCCTCAAATGAGCTTTCTTCATTTTTTTCAATTCCTGTGAGAGTGAAAGAGGTTGGACTGAGATCTATTTAAGTGAAGAATTCCTTCTCTGGGCTGTGGAGGAGTCTCAGGGACACAAGTTTTGGTTTATCATCTCACATCTGGAATATTTCAGCTTCTGAGTCACCAGGGTCAACATTTTCATGTGGAAAAAAAAAATCACAAATGCAAATGCCATCAAACTTAAAAAGAAAAAAAAGGATTTCTAACTAAGAAACTGGAAGATTGTTGAAACATATTAACAGATATGCACCAGATAACTGATATGCATTAAACCAGTGTAGGTTAGCTCTTTATCTCTTTAAAGCCCACTCAGCGTAACCCTTCGGTCTACGGTAAGCTTTTTTTCTGAACTAAGTGGTTTCTGTCATATTTCAGCCTGGCTTGAAAAGCAAAATGAATGGGTGTGCATCAAAAGTTAGTGATCTCTGCCTGTGCAGCTACCCTTGGGAAAAATCTGGAAACTATTCTAATGGTCATCAAACCACATCTTTAGTGATAGATACTCATCATCAAGGGTACGGGGGAGGTCATTAAATGTCATCTTTATGAAGGAAAGACAAAGACACACACACAAAAATATTCCATGTGAATAAATATAAGCAGTAGCTGTGAAAGAGTAAAAACTACCATGTCAAATTTTGGAAATCTGAGGGGAAAACAGCTCTTCACTTTTTGAAGAATAGATTGTCATTATGACTACCACCTGCCGCGTAGCGACACCACGGTGACAGGTCTGAGATTGGAAATATGATTGGCTAATCCTGCAGGATGAGCTGAAAGGCTGCGCCTTTCTGAAGACCAAGGTAAACTTTGTTGAGGACGGGGAGTTAATTGAAGTGTCACTCCATTCCCAATGTGAATGACATCCAGGACAAATGAGAATCACAGTTTCCTTCTCTCGCACTCCCCTGCTCTGCATAAATCTCTGTTTGAAGGTCACTGACTCTGAAAACAGCATCTGGTCAGTTAGTTCACACCAATATTTTACTCACTCTCAGGCATAAAATGGCTGCTCGGTTTTATCTGCTGCCAGCGGGCTTGACTGACATGCATATTAGCTCTTTTCTCCCGGGACTCTGAAAACACATCATATTTTCCACAACTTTCATTTTCTCCATTCAAATTGCAGCCACATTGAGGTGTCTTGGTTGCATACTAATTGTGTGTGATGCTCACCTCTGAGAGCGAGCTAGACATCCGCGCAAGGAGCCAACTATTTTTCATTGTCTCTGTCGCAATAAAAAGTGTCATCTTAGACAGGCTGCAAAAATAGCAAAGATCTGTCATCATCTGTGGAGTGTAGATTAAAACACGGGCAGAATGTGATTGTTCGGGGACAAAAAAGAAGTCTACACGGTAACACAAACACAGCCTTTCTTCGTCTGCAAACCCTCTAAAGCCACCTTTTGTTCCACTTGGCCTCTGATGATATCCTGAGTCCCTACTGTCATTTCTTCCCTTTCCTGGTTCTAATGCTACAACAATCACCTTTGCTTTTCACTGCAGTCTCACAGCGCTACAGACCTTTTCATTAAATATGGAGAAAATATCTCCAGGAGAAAGAGAGACTCAAAGAAAATGTAAATAAGCAGTGAAGAACTTCAGTAACCCTGTACTGTTGCTTTTTCTTTTTTCTGTGGAGTGTGTGATGAGATGTGACCTGAGCAGGCCTTGTATTTGGGATAAAATGAGTAAGATGCTGTGTGTGTTCGAGTGTGAGTGTGTGTTCGAGTGTGAGTGTGTGTGTGTGTGTGGTTTAGGATGCTATGAGTAGGATGGTGGAGCCAGAGGATGCATGAGTCGCACTAGAAGACAGCTGCACAAGGAAACCTCCACATGTAAAACCCTGGCCGTGAAACAGACAATTCTGTAAGGACATTGGCTGTGCAGTGATTTTTTTAAAATATCAAAACAACTTAAACAACTGAGATGGTTAACAAAGAGGTCATAAAATGCATTTAACAAATGCAATGTAATATAATACAATACAATGCAGGAGCACAGCAAACTGTTCTGGCAGTTAAATGAACTCCTTTCTAACCAATAAAAAAGGCAAACAAAGGGTTGGATATTAACAAGCAAAGAAACTGAGTATGTTATCAGAATATCTTGAGCAAGCCAGCCCTGTTTTGCCTGCCACATTTGTTCTAGCGGGTCGCTGAGCACGAGTCAATAAAATATAACATTAAATGCCTGCTTTGCACCAGTTTCTGTAGTTGTTAGTGGTTCAGTTTAAGTTTGTGCTGAGTCTGAATGTGGCTGTAATTTCTTTTAGAAGTGCAAAGATCTATCATGAGCTCTGTCAGGTAAGTTTATCAGCAGATTTCTGAGAAGTCAAATGTGTACAAATGCAGCAAAACTGTAGCTGCCCTCAGCGCTAGTTTCACACTTCTCATTCATACTGTATCACAGCCTGAGCTCAGACAAACACTGTGTCGCTGCATAGCCCGTGTAAGCAAACACAGAGAATAAAACCTGACCTCCGTCAGATTTGCAAAATAGTTGAGTTGCTTTATTTGAAAATCTGAAATATTTCTGTTTATGTTGGTTTGGTTTTGGATTTTTAAATCGAAAGATGAAAATGAGCTTTTAGCCAAATCAGGTACATGAATAAAAAGAACATTCTGTTTATCGTGACGTTTTAAATATCAGGACATTAAGACAATGTAAATTAAAATACATTTAAATTTAAATTAGGTCATTACAACCTCAAATGAACAGCAACACATTGCACTTATTTGGCAAAATCCAAGCTCAGATGGAAAAAGCAGTGTGTAAAAAATTAAGTACACCCTTAATGCTTCCACAGGAATCAAGAGGCCAGGTAGCAGATAATCAAAAATAATTGATTAACTGATCATCAGAGAGTGTGAGCACATAAATAAAAGCAGATGTTCTGAGGAACAGTAGTGGAGGGCAGCCTTGGGCCTGTGCACGTTGCAGTCATTGAGTTGACCATGAACTGCTCTGTATACCAAAATATTCTGGAGTCAAACGTGAGGCCATCTGTCCAACAGCTGAAGCTCAGTCCAAATTAGGTCATGCAACAGCACAATGACCCCAAGCACAGCAGCGAATCTACAACAGAGTGGTAGAAATAGTGGAATGGCCCAGTCAAAGTCCCGACCCAGAGGAGTGAAATGCAGCGGTGGAACCTTAAGAGAGCTGTGAATAAACGAATCGATGCTTCAATGAAATGAAGCAACATTGCAAAGAGTGAGCCAAAATTCCTCTACAGTGATATGACAGACTGATAAAGTCACACAGAACACGATTACTTAAGTTATATCTGCTGAAGGTGGTTCTGCAAGCTACTGAATTATGCGGTGTGCTTAGTTTCACACACACTGATTCTGCATGTTGCCTTCTATAAGTAATAACAATGTGTTTAAGTAATTTTAAGACCTACTGAGATCAGATTTTTGTTTTTCCTGATAACTGAAAGAGGGTGTGCTTTCTTTTTCACCTGATTTGTTTGTATTGTGCTTTGTCCCTTTTAAATAAACTAACTTAATAAGAAAAGCACTCTATACAGCACTCTATTTTCTCTTAAATCATTAAGTTATATTTTTGGTGAATTGTGTTTGACGGTTTGTGTTTATGAGCAAATTTAGACGCCAATAAGCATTTCTTACCTCGCTGCATCTTAAGTGCTTTAGATCTGTTTTAGATAAAGCAGTAAGAAATTAAAACTGCCTAGGCAACAGAAGGAGCTAAAGTTATAAGGATTGAAAGAGGAGGGGTAAATCAATGGAAGGAAACAAGAAGCACAGCCCCACTGTGAAGTGTATTTACCTGATTTTACCTCTTTTATTTTTAACCCCTTCAGTAGAGCTGAAGTAGCAGCAGCTCTATAGTGCGCTCTTGTCACAGGTAAAAGCATAAAATGAGCCAGATTATTTGTGAATGACTGTGCAAACATGCAACAACACTCTCTGGCTGTTTCTCCAACACAGATGTCTGGCAGGTGCACGTTGTCAGAGCAGCAACTGAGTCTGCGAATATGAATATTAATGTACAGTAGAGAGCTGCATTATTATGCTAAAACCACTCTGTCCTTCTGTCTGGGGTAGATTCACAAATCAAAAATTCCTTGATGTGCTGCACACTTTGTCAATTTAGTCCATCAGCTGTTACTTTGAAAATATGTGAGAGGAAGAAAAGAATCTGAAGCTGCAGAAGAAGACATGAGAAACGCAAAGTCAGGATTATGTTGCAGCGTGCTTTAAAAGACATTATTATTTCTCTCTGGCCTGTTGCACAAAGCTTCCAACCCCTGCTGGCTTCATCTGACACATGATGTGTGTGTTCGTGTGCGTGCGTGTGTGCTGTGTGAGTGAAAAAGAGAGGGTGAGGGGGGCCTGACAAAAGAAATGTCTGAGTGAAATGAATGGGGACTAAATCTGCCCATCAATAAGCTGCTTGGGCCTGTGCCATGAAGGCCACATGCCTCCCTGCAGATGCAGAACTTAAAAAAAAAAAAAGAAGATACATCTGGATCTCAAACTGTGAGTGTGTGTGTGAATGTGTGTGCACGTGAGCAAGCCACATGCAACTTGGTGCTCCTTCCAACAAGGATTAAACTCTCAGACATAGACTCATCTAATCACTGGTGGCCCAAATGGAGAGAGAAAATCCAATCCCCTCCCAACAAAGTGTGATCACAGGCACAGAGAGAAGCAAATGTGCACCACAAAGCATGGCTGGATGAAGAACTTCCTCTCATTTAGGCTAGCAATGTTTGGTATTTTAAGGAGTGGTTAACCCAAATCACTAAAAAAAAATAATAATACAGTTACTGACTACCTCTAGTCAGCAATGGGAAAATGTTTCAGAGTAAAAGTAAAAGTAGAAAAGAAGCAGTGCAAGAAGCTCTTGAATTAAAAAAAAAAAGGCCTGCTTGAGAAATTGTGCTTTGCAAAGCCCTCAATTCCTCATATTTTCCTGGGGAAAAAACGGGAATAGTTGTGGGAATTTATTGCAACATGTACAAGCGTGCATTGAAGTAAAAAAGTCAATATTTGGTATGACCACCTTTATTCTTCAGCCTAGTCTGAACTCTCTTAGGCAAGCTGTTTTGTAATTTCCTTAAGTAGTCTTCAGGAATAGCTCTCCTGGCTTCTTGGAGGACATTCAAAGCTTTTCTTTGGATGGTGGCTGCCTTTTGTTGCGCTCTCTTTTGAGATAATGGCACACTGCTACAATAGTGTTGAGGTCCAGGCTCTGGGGAGGCCAATCCATAGCCGATAGTGATTTAATTGTTTGTTTTTCTATCCAGATTTGCTTTGACTGCATTGGAAGTATGTGTGTGTATCATTGTATCTATTCTATTGTAATTTGGCATACCTCTCAGGTTCGATGTCAGGAGTCAACTGCTGGATTTTTTCTTAATCTGAGTAAACTTGTCCAGTTTCTTCATATTTTTTGACTATACACTGCACACTATTCCAAGATATTCCAAAACCCAAGTGTTTTGACTAATAGCTCTTTGGGACTCAAACAGCTTTGTTGCCCCTTTTCACCTTGTTAGTGAAAAAGGATCCCATAACTTTCAAACTGTGTTATTTTTGGAAATTCTAAAAAAAGAAATGGGAAAAATGCATTTTTAAAATGGGCTGCCAAAAATACTGTTTAAATTCCTTGCTAAAGGTTCTGTTATGTGTAGACACAAAAATCTAGGTTAGTGTTCATGGCTTAATTACAAACAAAAAAAAAATCCTCTGAAAATGTCCTGAATTGAAAATGAAAAACTTTGAAAGACCTTCAGATTTATCAAGGCTAGTTAAAAAACAACAACACAGATTACAGGAATGTCTGGCTCCTAGATAAGTGAAAAATTGTGCCTTAATCAGCTTGAAACTGTGACTTAAATCAGTGGTTCGTAAAAGGAGGTTTGCAAAATTTTGCTCTAAATGAAGCTCTCAATTTACCGGTCGATCTACGTCCCTACCCTCACCTATGGCCACGAGCTGTGAGTAGTGACCGAAAGAACGAGATCGCGGATACAAGCGGCAGAAATGAGCTTCCTCCGAAGGGTGGCTGGCCTCTCCCTTAGAGATAGGGTGAGAAGTTCGGCCATCCGGGAGGGGCTCAGAGTAGAGCAGCTGCTGCTCCACATCGAAAGGAGCCAGCTGAGGTGGTTCGGGCATCTGACAAGGATGCCCCCTGGGCGCCTCCTGGGTGAGGTGTTCCAGGCATGTCCCACCGGGAGGAGGCCCCGGGGCAGACCCAGGACACGCTGGAGAGATTATATCTCTCGGCTGGCCTGGGAACGCCTTGGTATTCCCCCGGATAAGCTGGAGGAGGTGGCTGGGGAGAGGGAGGTCTGGGCCTCTTTGCTTAGGCTGCTGCCCCCGCGACCGGCCTCGGATAAAGCGGATGAAGATGGATGGATGATAACATCATGTTGTATGATTAAAAAATGAACCTATGCACCAGTTACGCCTGTTTGTTTGTTTTTTTAAACAAGCAGTCCATCTTTTCTTCATCTTCATCAGAGTGCAACAGACTCTTGCTGTTATTGGGTCATTAGCCAACAAGCACTGAGCTATTGTGAGGTAACTCCAAGTTGAGATAAATTTAACTGGAGTTAGGATTATGAGAGGATCTTTGGAAAAAGGTTCACCATTGCAAGATTACAATGGATCTGGAGCAGCCAGGGATTGAACGTCAAACCTTCAATGACAGTAGAGGACCTGCTCTTCCTCTAAACTACAGCTACCTCTTATGAAAAAATTATTAATTATTAATTTTAATTATTTATTTAACTTCGAAAGCTAGAAACATGGCCACCAGAAATGAGTGAAAGTGTGAATTATTTTATTACACACATGTATCTCTACAGAAATTATTCTTCCTAATTATTTCATATGGAAACATGTTTTTCGGAAAAAGAGGAATGCCACTGAAGACTGTAAATACAAATTTCTTTAAACTGATGAAAAACAAAGCAAAACAATGCTTCAGAAGAAATACACAGCATAGCTGGTTTAAATCGTTATGATTTGTTTTAGATGCGATTTCATGTCTCACCAACGTCTCACATGAGAAGGCAGACAAAAGGTAAATATGGAAATGAAGCTACAACAAAGACATCTGCCTGGTGGAAAACAAAAAGAAAATCAATATATATATATATATATATATATATATATATATAGCACACGCACAGATACACATATATCAACACACACAATCATACAAATGGTCAAAAACTGTTTATTGTTAGATGCTGCAGCAGCACGGCTCATCTATCATTCATGCCAATAGAGCACAGTGAATTGAAGTGAAATTAAGAGAAATAGCAAGGGAGCAAAGGAAAAGGAAAAACAGAACAAATCTGACTTGGCTTTGATTGAATCCTGCACAGACAGTGGCCAGATACACCTGGGTTCCTCTGTTCATCTGAATCCAGATATTACCCCTGAATATAAAACATCAGAAGCTTGACAAGCTGCCTCCAGTGTTTCTGAGATAAGGTGGTGTTTCTTCAGAGGCAGATCAGATTTTTTTTTCCCCTTTCTTTTTCTTTTTTGTATTTCACAAAGGTGCCGCTTTTTTTTTTTTTTCCAGAGCTAGGTTGCCATCTCATGCGATTACATGTGGAGGGAAGAAAAGTACGCACAGAAACACATGCAAAAAGCATTCACTGAAACAAGCAAATCATTTGAAATGAATGTCCCCTTCACTCTGCCCAGATCAAAAGCATCTTAGGTAACTGGTAAAAGTTCTTCTGTAGCACGGCAGTCTCAATCTGGAAAAAAAAATGTTTCCATCACTACAAAATGAATGTTGACAAATGCAAACACATACAGGAGACTTCCCACTGAGGAGTGTGAGCCCACCTACACGGCTAAGATTACTTATTTAAAGCAGATATATTATCTCACAGCTCAAAAGCCACACTGTTCCCAACAGCTACTTGGAGCTGTCGTTGTTGATTTACACTCATTAGTTCAAAAACTCACTGGATCATTAAGGTGTTGTTTTCCTCACTGTTCCATTATTACGGACACCCAAATGTCAATCTACTCAGCAAAAAGCACATTTCTGTGTGCTTGAAATACCTAATGGCATCCTTTCAACATTTTCAATAAATAAAGTAGCCGTGGAAAAAGGCGCACTGTCAGTAGAATATTAACAGTTGGGCATCTAAAGCATGTTTTACTGCACCTATTTTAACAAAATGGTTGGTGAAGAAGAGCCAAAACGTATTTCCATGTGACCCTTCAAAATCACTGGCATTTAAGCTCGGCAGCATATATAATCATACATTTAAAGCAGCGTGCAAAAAGGGGGGGGGGGCATTGGCAGTGAGTTGGGATCATTCAAGATCACCAACACCATGGCTGAAATGCAGCCTCAAACCACTCACTGAAACACTCACTGTTGTACCGCTCTCCTGACCTCCTTTAGAATAATTCATATTATTCATATTATTGATTAATTGAACCAATATTTTAAAAAATGTATTCATCACTTCATAAGACCTATTGGCACTGATTTGGCATTCCTCAGCCTTTCCTCCCCATTTCCTTTCCTTAAGAATGGCTACTTGACAACCACTCTTCCACTGAAATACTTTCTGATGAACTTTGAAGATCTACTGAAAGGCCAGATGCATCTCTCAGGTCCTGTGTCTGGTCTTTGCTTGATTTTCTTCCTGTTTCTTGACATGACTTTGGGATACTGTAGAAAAAAAACTAAAAACACAAGAAAGTCTGATTCCTTGAAGCAAGATATAAAGAAATGAGGAAGATTTGTGCACAGTGCATGACAGTTTGAAAGAACAGACTGTTCACCGTTTACTGTGGCAGTGCACCATGTTCCCTTTTTCTTTACTCTTTTCCCTTTTCAACCAACTAAAAGTTAAACACGTGGAATTCACTGGTTGCTGATCATTTTTCATAAAGTGTTGCCTGTTAACAACTGGTTCATGTGTACAGTGTTGTTTGTTGCAATATTATTTTAAACTAAGACTTTTATTCATTAATTACACAAAAAGAGAAGGGTGTTTAGGCATCCCCATTAATATACACTCAGTAATGTCAATAATAATGTGATTACTCAGTGAAAACATGTTTTTAGAAATATTTGCAAATTACTTAAAACCGAATTCATAAAATGTGCCTGAGGCTGTGCCACTTAACATTTTGGTCAGGTCCATCCTGTAGCTGTGTTTATCTTAGGACATGACTGCCTACCTTTAACTGCGGTAAACAGAATAAAATGTTTTGAAAGACACAAATCTTTGCATATAAGAACCCACATTTAGCAGTGCATGTCAAGATAAAAACCAAGCCTCACGTCTGCGTTGTAGTCCTACATGATAAGATTGTGGAGAAGAGTAGCCTCAAAAACTTCTAAATGGTTACCACAACCACTTACCCTATCAAATAAGTAACTGGCTGATGAGGTCATGACATCATCATCTACTGATTTGTCTTGCTGACACTGACTTGGGCACTTTGTGCCCCCAGGATCACATCTGAAGCCAAAATGGGACAAACTGGCAGGGAAAATTTTGGATCTGTGGATATAAAGTATAAATATAAATAAAACCACTGAAATAAATCCAGAACTGATATTGATACTTTTGAATGACATTATACATCGGGTGGGCTTGTGAAAGTCAGTGCTAATATTAGCTGTGTTATTGATGTTCTACAATAACTAAAACACTTATGAATCAGAGTCAGTCTTTTTGGACTTTTGGAAGAGCATGAAACAGGAAATGGTGACATAGGCTACCACACAGCTGTCAGGTAGCTTAGCCTGGGCAAAGTGCTAAAAGGACTACAGGACCTGCAGAAATTCAAGAATTTTAAAGGACATTCCAGAGGGCTCATGTTGTAGAGTAAAAGGCAGATCTTGTATTTGCTATTGATGTGACTGTACTAATGACTTGAGTAAATACCAAATTGCAAGGCAACGGCCTATTTGCAAAATAGTAAAAGCTTCAATGAGAAACCTGCAGCTTCTTTCAATTCAGTTCAGCTCATAGAACAACATTCTCAATCACATGCAAACATTGATGGCAGGAGCCATTACAGCCCTGCACGATGGGTTTGCAAAGCAATTTGAAGACTTCAAAACAGTTAAGAGTGAAATGCACATGATTCAATATCCTTTCACTTGCAGTGTGGATAATGCATCCAGTGATGTTGAGCTTGAACTCACTGACCTGATTCACTTGTTGCAGAACACTTCTAGCCAGGATCACTCCTGTGTTTTTATTCTTTTTTCAAAGAGGAGAGCTTTCCACACATTAGAAGGCTCAGAAGATGTTGCTTCTCTTTGTTCTTCATATGTGAGAAAACATTCTCAGTGATGAAGTTTAAGAAATACAGATGGTCTGTCAGTGATGATCACCTGTCCACTGCCCTCCACAACAGTCCCAGGCTTTCATGTGGACTCTTGGAATAACTGATTGTTCACCTCTGCCATAATGTGTGCTTCAAGGAGCTTCTACGAGGTAATGAATAGAGTGTCTGAAGGATTTGTAAATAAATTAATCCAAGTTTTACTTTTAAAGAAATGTGAAAAATAAAAAATCTGAAAACATGTTTTTACTTTGTCGTAATGTGCTACTGAGTTTTGATTTGTTTTTCACTCTAAATATAATCCTCTGACTACATAGTGCATAGCTTTTGGAGTATTGGTGCATTAAATTAAAACTAAAGAGCCTGATGCTCTGTAAAAATGACTCATTGCTGTTATATCAGCATAAAAAACAACAGCAAAATAAAAGCAAAACGAAAAAGTTGTGTTCAAAAAAGGTGGTTTAGATGTTTAGATTCACCACTAGAAAAACAAGTAGTCATGCAACAGAGCAACAGATAAAAAATAAACAAATAAAATAATAGAAAATATCCACTGAGCAGCAGTTCTCTGGGCAAAAATGCCTTTTTGATGTCAGAGATCAGAGGAGAAAGGCCAGACTGCTTCAAGCTGATAGGAAGACAACAGTAACTCAAATAACCACTTGTTACAACCAGGGTATAAAGAAGAACATCCCTGAATGCACAACATGTCAAACCTTGAAGCTGATGGGTTAGAGTAGAAAAAGATCACATCAGGTGGTCTAGAGAACCCAATAAAGGGGCTGGTGAGTGAATTATTTTATTATACTTCCCTTCCAGTCTTAATTCTGACAGTACCATTATAAACTATCTCCATATGTGAAGTTAAGTTTCAATAGAATATTACTGAATTCTCAATAAGTGGGTAATTCAAGAAGAAAGTAAGAAGGTTTTAAGCAATCTGTCAGAATTTATTATTATTTATATACTGTCCAGTCACGACAGCAGTCACCTAGATGCACTTTATATTGTGATGATCCTACAAGAGAAAACCCTCAACAGTCATATGAGCAGACAACAGTATGAAGGAAAACCTCCCTTTTAACAGGAAGAAACCTCCAGCAGAAACACGCTAAGAGAGGGAAATCCATCTTTTGCAACCTCTGCGAGGTAGAGGAGGGAGAGAACACTAACTCATTTTAGTTCATTAGCATAAAAAGAAAAATTAGCTAACCGAAACTATTTTTGTGTATGTTTGAAACACAAACAGACAAAAGATATTGGACATATCCTGAATTTAGGTACCCTTAAAAAATAAAAAATAAAAAACTATTTGGCTTCATATAAATGGTATATGGCATTCATACAATAATACTCAAAAAGACCAAAACTAACACAGAAACTAATAAAAGCAAAAACAAAAACATTTTTTAAAAATAATACAAACTAAACTGAAATGAGCAAACTCACTCTGTAAAATAACCCAAATTAAAACCCAGGAGTCAAAATAAATGAAGAAGTAATTAGAAAACATTAAACCATTATAACTCTAATGTGTTGCCTGTTAATGGATTTGTACACCAGCTTATTCCTTTATAATGTCCACTCTAAACAAAGGTCACGTTCTCTGTAATGTCAGTTCCCATAATTATAATGTGCTGTCTGCCTCCTGGATCATTTTTCTTTTTTTACAAATCTGAAAAAAAAAAGTACGTTCAATTTCGGTGCCTTCAAATGCTAAGAAAATTATCGCTATCTTTGCTGTGACATTCAGCACAGCCAGTCATCAAATCAATACCTCCATAATGATGCCCTGTGAGGATTTTGATAGAAATGGGAGAGGATTAGACTTCTGAAGACAGCTTCTTCAGCTCCATCTAACTGATTGAGAAGCCACAGGCAAAGACTGCAGTCATAATCCAGATTCAGGTACTGCAACATTGCAGCCATTTCTCACAGTTTTCTCTGATAAAATCTCATCCTACACTTACCTGCAGCAGCTCCTCTGTCATTTTCACCCAGTTACATCAGCAGCTCTAGGTGTTAAACCTAAAAGAGAGGCCCCTGCCACTTGGTCATGCAAAATTGATGATTATAAAGTTCTGAATGGACATAGCAGTGTGTTTGCTGCTAAATGTGTACTGTATGGAGGCCTGCAAATGCGTCAACAGCCTGTGAAGGATCTGGATTATAGCTCTGCTTCCTCCGTCTAATGAGTGGAAACCTTAATCCACAACTAGCAGCTGCTAATTCCTGACTCACCTCCTATTTGCTTGTAAACCAGCAAGCTAGTATTGAGTAAGAGTATGCTGGCACAATCTCTCTATACTAAAGTTCAGTAGAAATTAAAATTCATGATAAGATGTCAGTATATACTGTAAATTCTTGGTGTTTTGACCTGAATATTTAGGTCAGCTACCGTAAAGAAGAAGAAGAATCTAAGTTCACCTTTATAGGGGACCTACTGTGCTTGTTACCAGCTCTTGGAGTCTACTAGAGTAGCTATGCATGAGTCACATTTCAAAGAAATCCTTATTTGCCTTATTCTGGGCCTTGAGGCAGACCCTCAGTTCATCAGCTCTGAAAAATATCTTTCTTTGCCTGAAATGACATTATTATCGTGACATCATACAGAGAAAAAATAGAAAAAACGGTCCAAAGCATGGCTTTCAGTTGATACAGGTTATTCATATTCATGTTGACATCATTAATTCAAAATGAATGATTGCAAATTCCCTTTATAGTATAAAATGGGTTTGTCTTTTTTTCATCTGCAGAGATGGCACTAGCATGCCTGGACAATGCTAGCATGAACCGGTGCAGACAAGCAAGCATGCACACCAGCATACCCACATAGATACCTTTGCTCTCCAGCTTTGACACACATGCATGCATATATGCATCTATTTACATATACATTTGCTATATGTTTATATTTATATATACATACATGCAGGGGAGCTGTCAGCCCATGCGAGAACACTATAGAAGTTACCATATCATTCACCCATCCCCTCTGAAAAAGCCTGGCCACAAACACACCATTTTATTTGTCCTTATAATTTGGGCTTACTGCGGCTGACAAGTGTGATGTCCTTTTACACACCGGCTGAGGGGGGAGAAAGTGCTGACATGGACACTTGTCCCATGAATTTCGTGCCAGACGAGAATCTGCTGACGCCGCCAACTGTCTCAGGAAGAAATCTTAACAAAGAAGTGAAATTAAATGCCGACAACTTCTTCTGTGCTTCCTGGAGTTACAACCAGGCTTTAATATTTCATAGCCGCTTCCATATACTTTTATTGACATCAGACCTTTTGAGGATCAGGTTTAAGGAATCAAGGCAAAGGACGACATCTGTGAATAGTATTCCTTTACGGATTATGACCACGAGTCTCGGCTTGTTTTTGCATCATGAAGAACCTTTTGATTTGTGTCAAATATTTCATGAATGTTTAAATATCCATTATTTTGTATTTTGGAGAAAAATCATTTATTAGACAGTGCACTATGGGATCAAGTTAACTGTTGTGAATTGCAATTGTTTTTAAATTACATGGGTTACAAAAAAATTGTGTTATGTATTTGTATAAAATTTATAGCAAAACACTTTTCAAACACTTTTAAAACATTACATTTTTCTTTCTGCTGTTATATTATTGCTTTAACCCTGTTTGGGTGATGAGCACATGGCTACAGTAAAACAGCCATAACAAATCTAGCATATTTGTTTTAGATAAAGACTTGTTGTGACTCTATTAAGGATCAGAAAATGGTGCATTGCCCACAATTGGTTGAACAATAACAGCAACAAGTCAGTGAAGGGAACTGGTCAAACAAGAAATATGGGTCACCATGCAGCCTGGAGCCATGGATCTGATTCACAAGATCTGGCCTGAAGGAAAAATTCACCCCAATATGAAATTCACAAATGTGGGGTCTCCCGTCTCAAACTGACATGGACATTTTCAAGCATCACTGCCAGTTTTCTGTCCTGAAATTAAAACACAAAAATAGTAATGATTAAAAAATATGTAAAAGTGGTTATTTTTATAAAATGTATGTATGTATGCAGCATTTAGTTCCTCCTAAGCCCAGTGTTTGTTGTGGTTCTCCCCCCCTCGGGATGGTGCGAGATTTCCATTTATTTCTCTTGATTGCATGACATCCTTGGTGGAAAGATGTGACCTTGGAGAGACAGTGGTATTTTGTAAGCACCGTGAGTGCATCACAGATTTGCTCTTTATGTGCTGTATCCCCTCATATGATGGCACTTACAAATTCATGGCTTTAATGTACAACGTTATTCGCACCGCGCTTTCCTCTCTTTTTACTGACAGCTTACATTATGTAATAATATAGAATTGTTGGAATGAAATCTTAAATCTTAACAGGCAGAGGCCCTCTGAGGCTTGAGGTGGGGTATAGACACAGTTATTCAGTCAGTCTGCTCAGTATGCTTGATTCATGTGAGTTTCTCTGGTTAGGCTGTAGGCAGGCATCTTATAGCAACATTTGTGCAGTTTAGTCACACTACAACTGTGTCTCCATGGATGACAGTGCTGGCATATTGAAACATCTGGTACTGCTATGCATGACTTTAAATGACTTCAATAATCCTCTGACTCTTCAGAGTGCCACCAGAAGATCGAAGTTTTTATTTTCCAGTCTAATGTTGTTGTTTTCTTACAGTCACCGACCTTAATTATTCAGAGGTAATAATGACTTAAATGTTCCTGTAACATTTAAGTCCTGCTGTTGTGTACAAATTTATTGGTTGGCAGAATTTCTGCAGATATTTATCATTTGGTGTCTCTGAGATGCTCATAGCTTTGACAAAAAGGCAATATTTGACACACTGTAAATGATAATGTACTGGTTTAACCTTTTTTAATATAATCAGCTGCAAAAGCCCTTCACTTTGTGTTTAGAACCAATTAGAAAATAGATGGTAAGTAGGATGGAACAAATAAATGTGAAAAACAAAAGCCTCTCCTTCACTAGTACCTACTCAGCTCAGTTTGACACGACTCAGCTCTACTCATTTTAATTCTAATTTGGTTGTTTTCCATTACAACTGAGTGCCACGTAATGTGTGTGGGGTCATTACTGCAATGTGGCCAAAGTCCCATGAGAAAAAGCCATTTCAGGCACAAGTACAAAGTTTTTACCTTTCATGAAATCATTTTTTTCCTAATCTTTACTAGGTCTTAAATATAGGTAAATATAGCCTCAGATAAACAATAACACATGACCTATTAAATCATGTTATCATTTATTATTGTTATTTACTTAGTAAAGATTAAGGAAAAATGCAGAAGCTGGGTGAAAAACTATGTGCAGTCTTATGGAATCAAGAGGGTAGGAAGCAGTCAGCTGCTGCTAATCAAAAGCACTGGATTAAATGATCACCACCAAGTGTGAGAACCTCTATAAAAGCGGAAGGAGTTTGCTGTTCTGGAGTATTCAGGCATGTGTTAACACAAAGGCAAGCAGGAAATACAACAGCGATTATGTCTTAGAGAAACAGTTGTTGCTCCCCATCAATCTGTACAGGGTTATAAAAAGCCATTTCCAAGCAATTTAAAGTCCATCATTCTACAGCGAGAAAGATTATTCACAAGTGGAAAACATTCAAGGCAGTTTCAGTTTTCCCAGGAGTGGACATCACTAAAAATTCACCCCAAGGTCAAATCATGCAAAGCTCAGGAAAACACTCAAGAGCTGCATCTTAGACTCTGCAGGCCTCAGTTAGCATGTTAAATGTTAAAGGTTCATGACAACCACAGGACCCAGGCACCTTGCAATCACTGAGTTGTTCACAAACTTCTATGTATACCAGCGTATTCTAGTCAGATATAAAGCCATCTGTCCGACAGCTAAAGCAGCAAAATATCATAATTTTTTAAAATGTAAATCCTTTTGATTACTCCTGCTAACAAATTACCAAGCAACCATTCAAACAAAGTCTACTGATTCATTGGAATAGAGAATGTCAGTTAATATAGTAACTTTAAAACGAAATGAACTCCACAAAACTTCAAAAATACTTTGAATTTGCTCGACTTCTATGCCATCTGCCAAGGTACAACATTGTCCATGGTCAAATACTTTAATAGAAGATAAAAAAAAAGATAAAAATGTTGAGGATTATAAAGTGCTATGCAGTATTTTGGCAACTGATAATCCATACAAAGTGACTTTCATGTCTTATTTCACACCCAGTTATGCAGCCACCTTCACATCTTGCAGCTTCAAAAAGGTGGAAAACTATTACGTATCTCGTGTTGCAAGTGTGCTGCAGTGAAAAATAGATGTCTGTGACAGCAGCATTTGAGTAGGAGCTCTTCCTTGGTTCGAAACTGAATTTCTTTGAGGTCCTCTTTACATTGAAATGCTTTTATTAATATCTTATAGTCACATTTAACTTAAAAAATGAAATTCAGTAGACCAGCCAGTCTCTGAGTCAAGCACAGCCAGTGAATCTTCTTTAGTGGTGTGCAACACCTTGCGTGACACGCATCCGACTCAGACTTATATAACCCAGCATAACCCTTGCAGACCACAAATTGTTGAAAGTAGCGTAGCTTGGATCCCGTGAGATTTTTGTATCTGGCAAGATAAATAAGCAGTGGCCAAGCAGCGAGCACAGTAATGGAGAAAGGAGAAGCACGTGTAAGCGAACCACCTAGTACCACCAAAGAAAGAAAATGAGAGGCTAAAGGAAGAAAAAGAGCTAAGATGAGAACTAGAGAGGATGATGAAAGCTCCCACTGATGGTAGTGAATATGTAATTTACACTATGAATATTGTATTGTTAATACATTGATATATTTTTATGCAGACGCACTACATGTTCACTAAATGAACAACAGAAAACAGTTCAGACTGAGCTTCTTTGTGCCAAAAGAATTTCAGTCAATTTGAATCCTCTTTTATTAGAAAATAGATATGTTGGATGCTTTGGTGCTCTAAGGAAGGCCATCCCTTTATGTACACTCTTGACTCTCCAAAAGATAAAGATAAAAATGTGAAAAGAATCATTCATCAAAAGCAAAAGTGATGAGTGTGAAGTTGAAAACACAAAACATTTCTCAGTGATTGGGGTTTGATTGTTAGCCGTGGATGTTGGTGCCTTGTTTGTCTCTCTCCTACACTCTGAACTCTCCTTGTAGTAGCTGAGATGCTTTTAAGGAGGGCTGACAGGAAAATGGATTAAATGGGGTTTGCTGACGGAATACATATCAAATCTGAGGGCATGCAATTGTTGGCTGCGGGTTTTGCAAGGCTTATGACTCCTGCTGAGGGTGTGGATCCATCACTACTTGCCTGCTCTCCTCTTCTCCTCGCTATTCAGATGTGGAGGAAGAGAGAAAGAGGAGAGCTGGAGGGAAAAGGAAAGAGCTCTTGATCACCTGCTTTGTCTGAAGTGAGTCACCTTGCAAATATATGAATAGCAAATGCAGGAAAAGTAATCTGGTGGCGCACTGGTACATCCTCCTATTTGCATACCTGCCAGCCCTTGTAGTTAGCTCCTGCATTTCAGGACTTGGCACCTTAGATACGCTTGGGTATGCATGGATTTTCTTCCTTTTTTCAACAGCTCTGTCCATTTCTTCTTCTATTTCACCCTCCTTTGTCTCCTTCTCAGCCCCGTCCATCTTTTCTCCTCATCTATTTGCTTCTTTTCTTCTCCACCCCATCCCCCCACCTCACTCACCCTTTTCCCCTCATGTCTCCCTCAGACATCAGGGCATATTTCCCCCCCGGCAGGATGCATGACAAGGGAGCAGGTGGAACGGAGAGCAAATGACAAATCTCTCTCTCGCCATCTCTCCCACTGTCCTGCCAGAGGCCCTCTTTGGCTGTTTCCTCCCTCCTTCCAGCACCTTTCCATCCTATCTGACCGCATTGATATTCAAATCTGCCCCGGCTGCGTTCCATCTCCTCTCATCGTGAAGGTCTCACCAAACCAAAGAGAGAGGAAAAAAGTTCCCCACTTTGACTCAACAGTTGGATATATGAAATTGACTTATGCTATGGTTTGTGCTTTGCAGACTCATTTCCATGTTACTAACCTAAGGTCACTGATTAAATCAGCTGAAGGTGGTTAATAAAACACTTTCAGACTGCTTAAGAAAAAAATATCCAACCCCATTCTCTTCTGTATATCTCAGATCTGTGGGTATATTGTGTGTCCATATGTCTGTCTGCATGTAGCTGCTTCTGCAAACACAATTCTCAGCTAGAGATGAGTTCGAAAAGACTGTTTGTGTGTCTGTTGCTGTTACTGACTTTGTCCCACGTGGCATGTGAGTGGAGCCAACGTCTCACATCTGGCCATGAGCAATCATTATCTTTGCCTTCTTCTCTCTGATGAATCTGCCCCAGCTCCTCGCCGAGGAGCTGGGCTTTATTTAATGGGCTCTTTCAGCCGTGGTTTGCTAGGCGGAAGCCTCTTACAAACCCATTTAAAGAAGGGTCTATGGATTTCATGGCTCCCCGGGCGCTCTCTCCTTCTTTCAATAAGGTGAAGTCCAAGGCTTTATCCATCAGTCAATGGGCCAGGGGAACAGTGGATGCAGCAGTTTTTAATCCCAGAGATGACACTGTCCACTATATGCTTGGCTGTTCTCTGATAGGAGGGCCTTCCTTGCGCAGCTCTCACCTGGGGACTTTAAAGTTCCTGTGGCAGAGCAGATTTATTGTTGCATAGATGGGGATAAAGACTGGGCACCTTGGACTGTGCCAGCAGACAGAAACATAGATAAAAGTACGAGGCAGCGACAGAGAAAGAAGATGCAAGCAGATTTGGGTGGAGTAGTATGCGTAGATTTTATATTGGCTGCACAAAATGTCTTTACTTTCTGCCTTTGCATCATCTATGTACTGTCAACATCAATTTCTGCCAATAGTTGTATGTGTAATTGAGATGGCCTATGAGACAAGGACAACATAATAATATAATACTAACAACAGTGGAATGTATTTGTGTAACACCTCTCGCGCTTAAGATGTACCTCAAAATGATTTAAATGAAGCTACAAAGAGTCACAGACTAAAGAACATTTTGAGTAAAAATGCTAGCTATAACATCAGCATAGCAACATGTGATGAACATACTGATGTTTAGCAGGTGTAATATTTGCTACATTACTATGTTCAGATTATTACTTTGCTTAGCAAAATTTGCATATATCTGCATGGCATGTAGAACAGTATGTGAAAGTCATGTCCTTAAGACATAGGAAAGAAATCCTGCAGAGACCTGACACAGAGCCTAAGAGATCTGGCCCTTCTGTTGATCCATGTTGCCAGTACATAGTAGAAGGTCAGGAGTACAGTGAGGTACAATAGTGTCTTAGTGCACTTAGTGGGGATAGGTTAATTGGTTAATCCAAATTGCCCATAGGTGTGAATGTGCGAGTGAATGAGAGTGCGAATGGTTGTCTGTCTCTGTGTGTTAGCCCTGCGACAGACTGGCGACCTGTCCAGGGTGTACCCCGCCTCTCGCCCTATGACAGCTGGGATAGGCTCCAGCGCCCCCCGCGACCCTGAACAGGATAAGCGGACGCGAATGGATGGATGGACTATCTGTAAAGTAAATCAGTAAAGGTTTGGGGCTGCATTTCAGCCAGTGGTGTTGTGGATCTTGTCAAAATTGATGGTATTATAAATGCAGAAAAGCATTTTTATCCAATACGCAATACTATTCAGTTTCATTTTTTCATCATGACAATCATCCCAAACACACTGCCAGTAGAGTAAAAGCACACCTGGATAGAAAAACACAGTGGAACACTAGCAGTCATGGACTGGCCTTCCCACAGCCCAGACCTTAGCGCTATTGATGCAAGAGTGGGATCACTGTGACAGAGAACAGAACAAAAAGCAGCCAACATCCAAAGATGAGCTTTAAATGTCCTACAAGAACCCGGGAGAATGATTCCTGAAGACTACTTAACAAATGACAAGAAAGCATGGCTCTAAGAGTTCGGGCTGCATTGAACAGTAAAGGTGACAAATTGACTTTCAGGCTTTTTAGAATTGTAGAACTGTATTTTTCAGAACTCTGCAGTCACCCTATATAGTCTGTTTCCATTCATGTTTGCATGTTTCAGTAGATAACCCATTTCCCATCAAAATCTAAAGAAATGAGGGGTGGCTAAAGACGATTTCACAGTGTTGTATAATGGCTAAATATCAAAGGAATAGTTTTATGCCCTGCTCTATTGCTGTTTACAACAACAAATGGCGTATGACAAAAGGGCTTATGAAACATCAGTGAGTCTTTTATTATTACCAATTAATTTTACTCTCGTTCTTTCCATCAGCCATTGGCATACTAATGAAAGGCTTAGCAGGTGTGGACAGATCAATGCATGATTTAGTTACTTAGAGGCAAATATAGTGCAGTCAATCCTCTCCTTTGATAAATCAGGACTGAGAAAAATCCACACCTCTTTCAGAAATCAAAGTATTTTCTATTCTAGTGGCCTGATTGTTCTCTGGAGAATTGCAGGGCAGTGGTTAATGGCATTATCAGATACAATCACTTCAGTGAGGTCAGAGAATGAGATCTTGAAAGCAATAAAATTCATCACAAAGAGAAATTAACCACCACCACCCACTCACACCCATAATGATATTTCTATTGTTCAAAAATATATAGCAACCCATCTAATCAGGTTTTAAACAATATCAAACAAAACTTTTTCATTTGTGCAAAAGTGAACACAAAAAAGACATTAGATTAAAATTGGCAAGTGCTACTATTAGCTGACCAGCTGAGTCAGGTGGCTGATAGAGACTGAATCGTGTTTTTGAAATACCATTTATGAGTAAGCATTTGGGATGTTTTTTGTTTTTTAACCGATGACTTGCCTACTTGCTAATCATTTGAGAAATGGCACAGGATCTACCCATGTGTACTGCATCCAGTCCTAATACACAAATTGTTCTTACTTCAGTGCCATCAGCGGGTCAGTCAGTCAACCATGAGGGATGTGAAGCATAAGCAAGAATGGCGGAGCAATCCTTCAGCCCTTGGAAAGGTAATATATTCACTGATAACATCAACAGATTAGGAGATCATAGCCAAATGAGTTATGGAAAGGTTATGAAAACCACTGGGCAGCAGTTTTCTGACATTCTAATGCCAAGGTGGTTCTGTCATGTTCAGATGACAAATAAATGTCTTCTTCAAACAATGTATGTAGGTCTACATGAAAAAACTTCAATCTACTTAGATGTGTACCAAAATAAATTGCTTTATATGTATTAAATGCTAATTGAAGTAAACACATTGCATACTGTTTGTCTAGTTCCTCTTACCTTTAGCATGTTATACCTTTCATATCTTTAATGAAATGTTTGCATCAGTCCATTATTTTGTCTGCTGTCAGAAATTGCTAGGAAGCACAAAATTTAAAATGCTCTTTGTCCCAAAGACATGAGATTCAGAGTTTTGATCCAAATACGGGATTCAAACTTTACAAAAAGTCAGTCATTTATTGAGGCTGATCAAAATACACCAAATATTAAATGCAAAAACCAAATTCTCACAGAAACAAGGAGCGGGGGATTGGGGCACAGCTGGGGAGTATAATAGATACTCAAAAACAGAGGAGAAGACAGGACGATTTAGGGACAAAGAGCACCATGACACACAGATGAGGAATTAAACCACAAAACCTTTGGACAGACCAACGTGGAGATGTTTGGCCAAAATTCACAAGCATGGTGGGAGAGGGATCACCTTGCAGTTAAGGAACTGACCATGAACTCAGTATACCATGAGTGTAAATGCTAACACTTAACAAGAATGAGACAAGAACCACAAAGACAAGGAGGGGGAAACTAATGCAAATACTAATGAAGATACAGTGCTGTGAAAAAGTATTTGCCCCCTTCCTGATTACTGCCGCCACGGATGATATGTTTTTGATAGTGTTTACCTGCGCGCTTACGTGAGAATCATTCTGTCTGAAAATACAATAAGGCAAAATGTTTTGGAGAATTCAGATTACACTTTGTAGGGGTGCAGAGTTGGGTCGTGTTGACAATTTATTAAAACTTGGCTTACATCCACCAAGGTCTACTTAATAAGCTATTGGTTATCTATCCATTCGCTTCCGCTTATCATTTTTTCAGGGGCGCTGGAGCCCATCCCAGCTGTCATAGGGTGAGAGGCAGGGTACACTCTGGACAGGTCCCCAGTCTGTCACGGGGCTAACACACAGAGACAAACAACCATTCGCACTCACATTCACACCTATGGGCAATTTAGATTGATCAATTAACCTATATGTCATTGGACTGTGGGAGTAAGGCAGAGTACCCAGGAAGAACCCACGCAAACACGGGGAGAACATGCAAACTCCACGCAGAAAGACCCCGGCCTGATGGTGGAATTGAACTCAGGACCTTCGTGCTGTGTGGCAAGAGTAAGAGTACTGGCATAACCACCATGCCACAATACTGTTATTGGTTAAAAATTTGAAGAAGAAAAAAAAAGCCTTATAACATAGAAATTATGATTTCTACACACCTGTAATGTCAACATATAAAAAGTGTCACATTAAGATTCGAAATATCATGGTACATTTGACCTCTGATCTCTTAATAGATTGATCTAAAGTGATAATAAGGCTATACAGAGATATTTAAAAATGTTTCTTACTCCCATTACTTGTTGTCATGATCCAAGCAGCCAGGAACACACAGGCACAAATGTAATCTTCAAAAATGGGTTTTATTATACCCCCAAAAAGGACAAGATGATTACAAAAATTCAAAATGACAAAAATAAAGTTTTTAAGAACCAAGTGGGCCCATAAAAGAGGTTAACTAACAGAACACTACTCAAAAGCCACTTAACAAAAACATAACTCAACAAACTGACCTGCCCATATGAGAAACAGCTCCAGTTATATAGCAGATGAATAAACCATTATATACACCAAAGGTGAAAACTAAAGAGATAACAGCTAACCATCATTCAAGAAGAACCCCATTCCCCCTGCATGATCACAATAGATGGTCCAGTCCACTTTATTGGCTTCTGCATTTAAACCAGCTCCGCCCTCAGCCAAACCAGGAAGGATGGGAGTGGAGGTCAGGTAACTCAGAAAGAACAGAAATATAATCAATATAACATACCTATATAAAATAACAAACAATGCAAAGCAAAGTCTATGCCACCATTTGGGCTATAGCTTAGTGCTGTCATGCATTACAGGTAAACTCAAAATATCAAATTAGTTAACTTATGATCACAGAAGCTTTAGAGCATAACGTAAACATAAGACAAAAGACCAAATGAATATTACCCAAGTATCTCAACTGTGTGGTCGCATGCAGCCATCACACTTGTATTAACAACATATAGGCAAAGGCAATGATATATGGGGATTATAAATATGACATTACTTTGGACCTCTGACCTCTTCTTCAAGGTCAAATATGGTCAAACCGTCATAAAAAAAAACTATCTTTGAAATTACTTTCTGTTTGTATTAGCAACATTTCAAAAATGACCTTCTTATATGGGGATTCTAAATATCGGATTATACTTTGCATCCAAGTATCATGTCACACTTAACTTCTGACCTCACTTTTACCTTTCATGTTCATCTTTCTTTCATGTGTCATAGCAACAGAAAGCGATTGAGCTGCCCAGTTAGTAAAAAATATACCGTAGCATAATATTATGTAATAAGTCCAAGTTGTTCATGGCCAGTTATTTACAAATCAATACCTATTATTCATTACTCCTACGTAAAGATTGTATACAAAATATAATACTATTCCTTTAAAATAAACACTGCCAGAAAGATGTTCAGGCTTCTGGAAGAAAGTTAAACATTCACAAAAAAGTGGAGGAGTGCAACAGTTTCTAGTAATCCTTAAAAGACATATAAAGACAGTTAAAGGGCTTAACTATATAAAATAGTAGTTCAAGCATTAATAATTCAGGATCATTTATCCATTTAGGCCTAAGCCGTGGTAATTTGCTGAATGTAACATCTCTGTCTAAAGGTCCTTGCAGGCAGCAGTTAGTGGATTTATTTCCACTTTATACACATTGTAATGGTGTGTTTTGTAATTTAAGAGATATATCAAAAATGCAATGACAGTTTAAAAGAAGTTATTCTGGGAAATACATACAGAAAGAAACTGTATGAGTTTCTTTTTCTTTCATCATAATCTCGTACATTTAAACGGAGTACATATTTAAAAATCTGTCCGACAACTGAAATAATTATTTCATTGCCTGCTTGATTACAAGAAAATTACGTCACGACAGAACTGGCACAAACAGTTCGTGTGCACTTTGTTGTGCTCATTGTGAACGTACGTGTGCTGTTATGCTGTGAAAGGGGGGGGAAATGAGAATTTAAGAGGACACAGGCAGCATGTTTAGACCTGTAGCTGAAGGTAGATGTCCATGAAAAGTCCCGTAACAGCAGCAATCATTTAATCCGCTTGTATCACCTCTGTCTATGTGTGGTCACATATCTAGCAACTTTTGCTGACCCAAATGCTGTAGGACTCAATTTAAGTGTTTCTGAGTTCCAAAAGACTCCGAAAAGCATTTAAGAACATATACAACACAAAATATCTGTTAAACTGATTCTTTTTATTTGCAAAACTCTTAAGAAATAATTGACTGAATTAACTGAAGACCCTCGTTTTTAATTAGCAGTAAATATTTACACTGAAATGGTGGCACGCTGATGTAAGCGTATCCAAAAAGTCATCGGTCACCTTCTAAATCTGTACAACACCTCCTCTGCTCCCGCTCTCCCACTGCTCAGACCATCTGAATCCCTGACGACGGGTCTGTTTTTAGCTGCGCCGGGTGGAGGCCTGGCACGGTGTGAGGGGGAGGCCGGACCAGTGGGGATGTCCTGGCGCAGTCTGTCCCACGCTGCACGCTGGTCTCCTGGCCATCCCATATTAATCAGATTTGCCGCAGCAGCCATATGTCCAAGCAGCGTGATAAACCCCGGCTGCTACCTGGCACCCAAAGGACTCACTGTCAACAGAGTGTGTGTACGTCTGTGCAGGTGTGTATATTTCACAAGTCTTTTACTCCAGAGACATTCCTTCAAAGATCTGTTGAGACATCAAAAATGCTTGGCATGAATATCTTAGGCCTTTTCTGTTTGTGTGTGTGTTTCTTTTTCTTTGAGATGCTCTGACTTAAAAAGAAAATATATAACACAGGTTATGAGCAATAACCCTGAAGGAGGGGGAAGTCACTTTTGGGCCAAATGATCATTTGCCACAGTGTTTGGGAAATACATGGGGCTATGTACGTCACGGCGACAGAAGAACTGGCACAATGGAAGTGCATTAACAAAGGCCGAGTCCTGTTTCCATCTGTCACCTTATGCTTATAAGCACTGTATACATTTCATATTTGCACATGACTCAGCTCACAAGGTGTCACATTTTAGACACCACTTGTATCACACTGCTTAGTAGTGTTGCGGAGAATCTACTCGAGCATTAGCTCTGCTGACACGAGCAGCGGCGATGGTGATAGAAAGAGTGACTGAATATAATTTGCTAACCCAAGCTTTCTATTAAATTCAAGACAAAAAAAAAATGCATTCCACAATCCATAATTCATAACCGAACCTCGCAAGAGGCAACATCAACACTTGTCAAACATGATTAACTACGTCTGTATCTTACACAAATTTAATTCCTCTCTGTGTCTCTGCCTGTAAATCAGGCAACAATCACCAGTGAGCATGCTCACAAGATTTGTGGCTGAGGTTTTTTGTGGGTTTGAATGTCACAGGAAAGGAAAAGTTTCTGGAATCCAAACTACTTCTCCCCCCCCCCTTTTTTTTTTTTTGCTTAATGAATAAAACCTTGAAGCACACAGAACATCTCAGATCTTTGTTTGAACAATCAGGGCAGACGGGCTTTTCTGTCTTCTGTCTTGAAAAGACAAAACAACAAACAACCAATCTCCTTGTGCACATCATGTAGAGTGAAGTAATTACTCTGCGTGAGTATTAAAGAGTAATCACATCGGCCTTTAGATGAACATAGCGCAACTATTACATATACTGTACAGTATTAATAAGCACGTTTTACCACCATTTACACATATGCAAGTGTAGTCAAGTAGATGCAATGAAAGGAAATTGAGTTTTATTGGGTGGTTTGTATATTGCATGGCTTACACACAGTGCTTGCACCAAAGATCTTCAACAACAAGAAGAACAAAGAGTCCAGAAACAGATGGTATTACCCCCTACCCTGCCCCCTCTCCCCCCCAGGGTCCTGATATCAACAACATGGAATCAGACTGGGATTACATGAAAAAACAGAAGCAAACGAGACAGCCTAAATCCACTGAAGAACCACAACAAGGTCTCCAAGATACACAGAGCCACCTAACTGCTGCCGAACCAAACACAGATCTCCATTTTTAATAAAGTTTTTAAAAAATGATTTCATTTCATTTTAGGTTAACTGATAAGTAAAAACTACCAATGACAAAAGACGCTTGCTTTAAAGCAAATACTTGCAACTTCAGCCCAATTCTGCAGCTGCAACTGCATTTATGTGAAAAATCAAAGTGCCTGACATCATACAAAGCTTTTAAATATTCAGACATGCAGTGTGTGACAATAAGCTGTTGCCATATCAGAAATATTGTGCAGAGATATAATGTAAACAGCATCGATTTAAAAGAAAGCCCATACATAACAGGTAAAAATATACACTTCTTCCCAACAAAAAGTCATGGAGGGAGACACATTTCCCCGCTCACATTGTAGTTACTCAACCACTCAAGGTAGACTCTTCTTCTCACTACCCACCCACCCATGCGTGCCCTTCCTGCCGCTCAAACCCCCACCCACTCACCCACCCACCCACCGTTTACACTGCCATACATCTGAGCAGGACCCAGCACCTTTTGTCTTGGGCTCCCTCCTTTGTTAGTGGCTGGTGGACACAGCAGCAGCAGTCTGCATGCCGCATGTCTACAGTAACAGGGAAGTGACAGAAAACTGCATCTCATCAGCCATTTACCTATTTTTTTTTCTGACTATCAATCAAGCATAAAATATATATATTAAAAAATATTAAATCTAATATACATATATAGAATTATATATAATTAATTGTTTAATTTAATTTAAATAGAATACTTTGAATTCTTGATTTTTTATTATTTGGATGAAAACAATAAACCTTTTGTTTGTCAGTCACTGGGAGATTTTTTTAGATTCTATATTTTATATATATTGGGATGTGTAAAAATATACAGTTTAAATTATATTTATCTTTTAATATCGGGGTGTGTATAGTGAATCTGTGTATCTATGTGTCTATCTGTGTGTTTGGTTGACTTGGGAAGCAGCATCACCACCAAAGTGAACTGCAGATAACCTCATGACGTTGCAGACATGGTATGCAACCCTATATAAAATTGACGGTGGCCGCATGTATCTGGTGGTGGTCTGCGTCGCTTGATAAGGCTTTGCAGACTATCTGACTTCAGTCTAGATGAAGGATGAGCTTCTCAGGCACAGACGTTGTCCATCCTGCTGATGCTCCCTCGTCTCATCGTAAACTCTTGTGCACCCTCTGGTGCTTGCTAGTCTCCCAAACTTCTTTGTGTAGCCTGCTTTGCAGATTGTCTTCCTTGTCTGTGTGGTTGCTCATTATTCAGAGACAGACGGATCTCAGGTCATCTGCAGCTGCAGCAAAGGAGAAGCAGGAAAGATGGCGATCATCCACTAGACCGACCGAGCGCACGCATGAAATACGGAGGACAACTTTTGGGAGGATCGCTTGAGGAGAAGATTGTACCAGTGAGTTTTTTGTGTGTGTGCTCTTGCTCTATATTTCCAGTTTCGTCAAGATTTCGGCTGAGCTTTCAAGGTCTGCGAGAACGTCGGTATGGTAGATCATGGGATATAATTTGGAGAGCGCCTCGTGAATGACCTGGAAAGAGCTGATCTCCCCTCGTTTCTCCCCCTTTTTTTTTGTAGTCGAGGTCCATGCTACCACTGAGAAGGAAGTCGGGGCGAGATTTTCTCCTCTCTCTCTCTTTTTTAATCGGGTGGTCGCTCTTGCTGGCACCCGTGCAGCCAAAGTCAAGTGGGTCTTCTCGCTTCCCAGTTAATATCCTAACCAGCCTAGCGCTTCCTCGCTATGTCGCCTTTCGGTTTGTTGTCAAAGTGACACAAGGAAATGGACGCGGCGGTGTAAAGAGGCTCGCCTGCGTGTTTCGGCAGCACCGGAGCGCCAGTGTTTTGTTATTCTGACATGTCTGGTCAGGGGAATTATTGGCCCCGGCTGTGCACCCCCCCCTCTCTTCGACCGTGCGTGTTGTTGCGCGTTAGCTTCATGGAGAAGCCATTGCACGGATTGCTCTCCTTTACCAACCAGCCTCCATTAGCGACACAGTGGAGCTGGCATAGCCGCTGGTCCAGTCTCTCACACACACACACACCATGAAAAGCCATGTCCACTGTGTGGAGGCTATATGCGCTCTCCACCTCCCCTTGCTTCTCTCAATTTTTAAAAAGGAAACCTTAACGTGGTGGCGATTTTTGAGTCCACAGTGCTGGAGCTACTACACGTCTTGCTGGTCGTGAAATCAATTTAAAAGCGCAGTGTGGCTTCTTCTTCTGCTCTTTCTTTTTAGATGTTTTTTTTTTTTTTTTTTTTAATTCAAACGGGTTTTTTTGGTCCTTCTTTTGCTTTTCTTCTTGGGTGCTTCTTGCTACACTGTTAACCCGCATGTGCCCTTGCACTGTTTTGGATGTCTATTTGCTGTCACTGGTCTCAAGTCAGGTATGTCACACTAGTGAGGGCTTCACCATAAAATGGAGGAAGGCAGATGAGTATCCAAGGAGAGCCCTGGAGTCAGATAGGCAGGATCTCCCCCCCCACCTCCCCCCCTCACGCCAGAACAAAGGTTGTGTTTAGAAAAAGAAAGAAAGAGAGAGAAGGGGGGGTTAAAAAAAAGAAAGGCTCGGCCACATCCTCTTCTTCCTCCTCTTCTGCTTCGTTTTCAGCTCGGAAGTTTTAGTCTAAGAGGAAGCAGAAGAACTCTAAAAAGTGAGGTTAGATCCTCCAGTGTGTGTGTTTGTGTGTGTGGGGGGCCTTTCGAGGTTAACTTCTTCATTTTTAACCCCTGGCTTGCTTGTTTAAGTCATCTTGATTTGAAAAACTTGCTTTTCAAATATTTCTTTATTTTTGCTAGAGATGTACTGCTGAGGCTTCTGGAAAGTGTGCGCTTGTGATTGGCTGGGGGGGAGCACATGGATGAGACAGGAATCCTAAGGCTCAATAATGCAGTGTTTTGACCATGCAAGTAGTTAATGTTCAACAAAAAGTGGAGTCAACACACACACTCACACATGCTCTCTCGCTCTCTTCTCTCTCTTCTGGTTGAGTGTGTGAGGGTGAAGTAATGACTGTCGCAAACAGTTTCTTAAAGGAAGTTCTCAAGAAGATTCTTTTTTCTTCTTCTTCTTTTTTTACTCCGTGCTCTGGTCAGACGAGGGTTCAGATACTGTCATGAATGTGCTTTAAATTTTGCTCCCTTATGGCTTCCCCATAATTTGCAAAGGAAGCAGGAGCCTCCACTGTGCACGTTACTGTAAGGCTCTACAGACTTATTTGGGACTTATTTGAGATTCTGGGTCCTTTTGGAAAACTTATTTTAGACTTGCGATTGAGGTTGTTGGTCATTTATTAACAGCCTCTCGGTTGCAATGCGCTCCGCGTTCGCTCTGCAAGCCTTGGGTGACTTTTCACACATTATATCCAAAAGGTGTCTGTTGACCAGCCTGGCAGGAGAGTGTGGGGGTGGGGGGCTTGAAAGCTGTAGTGTGTTTGTCTGTGTGTGGGTAGACGTTCTGTGTGTGTGTGTGTGTGTGACAGAGAAGGAGAGAGAGGGAGTGTGTGAGGTTGTGCTACGCTCTGCAGTTCCCCTGGCCGCTGTGTGAAATCTTGCTGACAAGGAGACTGTGAGCTTGACACACTGTGCTGCGACAATGCCGGGGCTGAGAGGAGCAATCAAAATGGTGGCGAGGCTCCTTCTCCCCGGCGTGGCAGGGCAAACAGGTTCTCGAGGAGGAGCCAATAGAGGACAGAGACGGGCAGGAATCTGCTGCGGCGACACATTTGCCTCGCTGCAATGCAATGGATGCAGTCAGGTGGATGGTGGATGTTCTGCAGAAACAAGCCCCCGTGATCGCAGTGTTTTGTTCCCGCTCGGAGTGTGCTTCTCTTTGCACTTGCAGTTCCTGTAATAACTTTCACAAGTCTCCAGCACATTCGTGGCCTATTCGTACTACGCTGGCGGGTGACCTATAGTCATATACCAAAGCCCCCTGGACTCTGTGAGGGCCCCTGAAGTTCCCTGTAGGAATTTCTTTGTTATAATTCGGCAAATGACACTCATGTGTGGCAGTAACATGTATATGTGCCACACATATGAATTAAAAACTGAACAACACAGGGTCCTTAAAGTGGCTCCTGTATTTTTACATAGCCTGGAAGGCCACTATCTGTAACGGCCATAAGAAAATCAATCTCTCCTTGGGAAATATGTATTTTGTAAGTGGAAACTAGTGTGCTGGTAAACAAAATAGGCTTGGAATTTAGACTGTAAATAAGAGGAAACATCTTGTGCCCCTTTCCTGCTTGTATTTCTGAGACTAAACTAAGAATTTCACAGAGCCAGAATGCTCTACTCAAATTTGATCTTGGACTTTTCCGCTGCTCTGTTTAGTGTTTCACTCTTCTGCTCGCTTCGTGTCTACAAAAGCATTTCTCTGCTGGTGTAATCATCACCAGTGTTGTACAGAAAACCTTGGGGCAGGGCTGTGTGGGAGCACATGTGTTGGGTCTTTGAGCTGCATGTTTCTGAATGATCTTCTAAGATTTAACTGAAGTCATGTGATGACACGAGCAGATGTGCACCATCATGTTGGACTGAAAGGCTATCGCTGAATGTCCCAATGCGCATTCCCTTCTTCCTGTTGTCTCACTCTTCCTGTTTTATTCTGAAAGTCCCGACCAAATGCCGTGACACTGTGACCTCCACTGCTCGATTACTGTTTGTTCTAAAGAGACTACACCTCCAGGACCTGTAGTAATTCCAGCGAATGTTGCCTTAATTTGCATTAAGTTTGAAGTGGAGAATGGCAGTTGGGCAGTGCTGTTGTTTGTTTAGTAATAAATGGTCTGAAAAGCAGATCAAGATCATCTCTGATCGGGTCCCCCTCTCACTTGTGATGTGGTACAGCAGACAGTAGTGTTTTGGGTTTTATTTTATTCTTTTGATGGACCACTTTCTGTCTGACTGAATATTTGCATGTAGCGCACGCTCGTATCAAACTGTTTGAATTTTAGCGCGGCATAGAAAGAAAATTTTAATACTCAGTGTTACCATAGCTCAGCTTTAAGGTGGCGGGGGGAGGAATTACATAACTGGATTTGTTTGCAAGGTTTTTCAGGATTATGTTAGAAAAGCTTGACAGAGAGGACGGAGGATCAAACAAGAGAGACTTCTGTGATGGTTTGAATGCTCGGAGGAAGTGGTCATGAAGCTCATCACCCCCCTCTACACACACAAACACACATACATGCATACAGCTGCTCTCTCTGTCCTTCCCTCCCCTCCCTCCATCTCTTACTCACTCACTCACACTGGGTGATGCACGTCTCCATTCTTCTCTACCTGGGGCACTGAAGAAGGCTAAGGAGACGCACAAAAGCAAATTGAAATGCTCCAGTGAGTGCTTTCTTGACGTGATGCATGGCTCACAAGATGCAAGTGTAGCAGCAGGGCCAGGCTGCAAGTGTAGATCCAAAACACCACAGTCATCACAGCACAGCTGCAAGGGGGGAAAAAAACCCCTCACTATTTTCTCCTGACCTTCCTGCCTTCATAAGTAGCCACCAAACACATGCATGCTCTTACAATATGCCCAAACCTGCTCTGCCCATCTGAATAATTTAATGCTGTTTAACTGTAGCGGGTATATTTGAAGAACTAAAAGGCAATATCATGTCAGGGTTTAAGTGGAACAAGGAAGTAGCTTCTTAGAGGTGTCATTCCAGTTTCTGTTGTCAGTTGCGACGTTATACTGCTGCAAAACTGGTTCCTCCTCTCTGCTTTCCATCAGAACATCAACAATTCAACTGTGTCCCGAGGAAGAGAAAAAAATGCTTGTGTAGCTCAGTGAAGCTTGCAGTTGTGCCCTACCTTTATCTAGATCTGCTGATCTTTTCAGCGTGCATATTTTAGGCATGCGAGGGACTCGTTTTGTTGAAATTCAAGGTCTAAAGTGGCCGTGCTGAAGAGACAGCTCGTCTGGTGGGATAAATTAAGCAGTCTACACAGCGTCCTCAGGTTTCCAGCCTAAATTCAGGATTTGTGCTGTTCTCTGCTAAGACACAGTGAACCAGCTCTGTCAGTCTCGAGCTGCCTGTGGTGGGGAGGAAGGAAAAAAAAAAAGGAGAAAAAAATTCTTTGGAGACGCCCGTTCCTTGGGCAGTGTGGTGCCACCAGACAAGGCCTTCATTGAGCAGAAACAGGAGTGGTCTTGTAGATGGGATCCACAGTGGCTCAGCTTCCGAAGCAACAGAACTGTCCAAGGACGATTAAATATTTAAGAGCTTGGAAAGGAGGTCTCAGTGGTAAGTTAATATTGATGGGTCTCATCTTTCCCTTCTCAAACTTGTTGAGTTGACTCAAGAGGTTGGTTTAGCAGGTCTGGAGAGGAACCTACCTTCTTTTCTTCTTAAAAAACTTTGAACCTTCACAGAGTTTGTTTGCAGCTGACTTTTGAATTTTTCTGACCCCCCCCCCCCCCCCCCCCTTTTTTTTTCAGCTTCTTCCTGTGTCCTCTCATGGTCACTGTGAAACACTCCATCCTGGCTAGCTTGTAACCTCACCCAGTCCTTGTAACTGTAGTAACTGCCATGTCAGGCTTACAAGGAAGTCAGCATTGCAAGCTTTTCTGGCATTTGTCCACTGAGCACTACTTACAAGAAACCCTTCAGTGCATCTTGCAGTCCTTTCATGTAATCCTTTCCCCCCCCTTTCCTTACTTTTTTTGTGAATTGGGCGAATAGAATACAACCAAAAGACATTTTGATGTGTAAAATGGAAAAACAGGAGTAAAATTCCTGTTGCCTCCAGCCTCAGCCTCCAGCTGAGGGTAATTCTCCTGACAGTAAGTAGGCATTTCAGTTATACTAAACATTTCCCTCGATTGTAAAGTTTGGTACCTCAAGAGCAAAACTTCGGGGTCATTTATGGACAATTTTTGTGAGATGATGCCGATTTATCTGAGACAGCAGTGGATTGATTTACGTCAGGAAATGGTTTCCTAGGAGAGATGGGCTTCAAGGCTGCACGGAATGCAAGGTTTCCTGGACCTAATTGTCCTTGTGGAAAAACACTTCCTGGTTTCTCTCCAAGATCTGTCCTTCACTTGCCCCACTCTTGTTTGTTTAGCCCATGAACCCTCATGTTTCACTTTGGAGAGATCTGACTCAAGCATGTCTTCGGGCTCATGTGTCTGACTTATGTGTGTGTTGTGCAGAGCAACTGCTTTTTTATTGTTTTTTTTTATTGCTCTAAGCACTAACTTGTGTACACATACATCTTTTGTCAGGATTTTTTTTTTCTCTTTTAAGCTCAAGGGAAGAAACCTCTCGAGAAAACCAAAAATATCTACTTATTCCCATATAAAATTGTAAAAATAATCACGCCTGAGGCTATTAATTAAATTGTGCACTTAATCATTTTTGGATGGAATATTTAATCGTGTTGCTGAGGGTTGCCCCAAGTTTTCCTCTCTTATGCTTTTCAGTGTAGAAAAGAAGCTCTAACCTCTTTCATGGAAATCTTGATTAGACCACGTTAGGTCGCCCATATAAGTATGATGTCGCTCGCAGAAGGTTCAGGACGCGACATCGCCTCTAAAGTGTACTCGACCGGGCGGTCGAAGGAGCCACGTTTTAGATGCACGACAATCAGATCTGGGCTCTTGTCTTCACCCTCGGAAGAACAGCAAAAGGCAGGTTCGCAGGAGGCCATCTTTGCAGTTCACAAAACCACACTTTTCACTTCTGCTTTTCTCGCTGACTGCAATGACAGCGTGCAGAGGAACCGACAGGAGGGGAAGCAGCTTGCTCAGGTCTGCGCTCTTAAAGTTAAACACTTCCATCTGTGTAACAAGATAGCAGAGGCAGCTCCACTCAGCTGAGCAGGACAGTCAAAGACCTTGAGGAGCACAAAATGGTGGATGGCCATACCACTGATTCTCCAGCGTGATTGGCTGCGTGTCTCCTTGGCCACTGTGGGGCTGGCTGTGTGAAATGGAGTCCTCTGTGCTGAGCGTTGGCCCAGCCTCAGCTCTGATGCAGAAGATAATTCTGTCAGCCTCGAGAGAGAGAGACGAGAGAGCAGCCAAGTGAGGTGACTATACTAAAAGAAGGCAGAGGACTCGAGCCATGTTTGTGTCTGCTTGCTTCTGTTTCTTATCTTCTAATCTGCTGTCCTACTTGATCTCCCGGGTTCTGATTTCTATTATTAGCTATTTAAAAATATATATTTTGGTGCTTTTTAGCTTTAAACAGACCTGTAACAGGTTAGGAAGGAATCAGTTGGGATTTATGTTTTGGCTTCGTTTGTAGGAATGAAGAAAGTGTCTGTGTAAGAGTGTTCGGTATCTCGGTATCTAACCTTCACACCCAGCAGGCTCAAGCTGAGGGATTTACCAGACCCTTGTTTTGCTGCTTTCAGCCTTGAAGGTCACATAAATATCTCTCAGGCTTGTGATTAAAACGCAAATTCACGAGATTTAAAAGAGTGTCAACGCTGCATATTAAGTGGACTTGTATTTTTTTTTCTTATTGGTTAGTTTTCACCATGACAACCTGAAGACGGCAGCCACACAGCAGATAACCATTAATGCTTGTCCCTTCCTAATCTGCTCGGTCATTATCATCTGTGCAAAAAAAAAAGGACCAAATGTTACTACTGAGTGCTCTGCAGTCATCCTCCTGTTCAGAAGGAACAATCTGAGCCCTTTGCTAAGCACAAAGGCTACCCTTGGTGCAAGGTTACTTGTACCATGATGGCCAGCTGCTTCTTCTTCTTCTTCTTCTGCTTTTTTTTTTTTGTTCCAATGCAGCTTTAGAGAGACATGGATTTGGCAAGTTGGATGTCTTTTGATTGACAAAGGGAATGTATTGCTTTGCAAAGTAAGTCTATATAGAGGTCAGCAAGTACACTGATGTTAAATGGAAAAGGCCAAGTGACTGGTGATGGGTGATGTCAGGTAACGTGTCAGAGAGACAGGCTGATCCAGGCGCTGTCTGACCTTGTATTATACATGACTGACATAAACTAGAAAGTTAAAAACAGGAAGAAGAAAAAGTATGCTTGATATATTTTTTTTTTTTATTCTTATTATTGAGGTCTGCATTTGAAACTGTTTTCGTGGTTCAGTTTATGTTTACTTGTTCTTGGTCAAGCTTTTTGCTATAAATGTGCATGTGTTTGTTTTTGTTTTTTTTTCCTTCTAGTTTTTTTGGAAGAGAAAGTTGTCACATTTTTCTGGGCTCATCATAGCATTCCAACTAGGTGCCATGCTAAAAGAATTCCAACTTTCCTCTTTTTGATGTGAGGATTTGCTTGAAGGCTTCAGTCACTCAAATACTTTGAGGTCCAGAGATCAAAATCTCTGGACTGGGGGGGCGTTGCTGACTTTTATTACAAAGGTGGCGTGTCTTCCTTTTGTTTAATGTCTTGACCGTGTGGCGAGTTGGGACCAGATGTTGTATTCTTGAGTTTCCTCTTTCAGCACGATTTCAATATAAATGTGCAGGCCAGTATTAATAATTGTATAAAAAAAAAACAACTTGTTCCTCCAGTTTTATTGTTCAGAGTTGGTGCATTATAACTGATACGGTGCCGCTTGCAAAAAAGTTAACTAACTTGAGGTTTAGAAGTAAAACTCACGGAGGGAAAATGTGAAGAAGCCACTGAATAACATCACAATTCGGGCTTTTGCAGTTTTTTAACGTTGTTTGCTCTTCTTTAGTTACACAGATATCATGCTGTATTGTGATACTATTGTAACTGCGTGCAGTGTATTGCAATAGCAATCAGTTTGAAGAGCAGTAACGATTTTCTAAACCTTTATCAACTGACACTAGAAAAACATATCTTTGTGTTTCATTTGGTTTCCCTTTAGTCATCTTAACGGTATGGAGGTTAGCCTACATGATCTTCTCAGTTACCCAGAATCCTTAAGGGTTGCCTGATCCTGCTGCGATGAGTTGTTTCTCTTTTACGCCCTTTGAATGTGACACTCGTGAAGGTCAGGCTGCGGCAGATCAGCAAAGCTTGCTGGATTGCAGCATCTGAAAGGCTCTGCACCTGCATTTAGCAGTCTCTCTGACACAAACCAGGATTACTGAGCTGGATGTTCACACAAATCTTCACTGCTTTTCATTCATTCTGCTCAATTGCAGTTAAAGTTTAGACACAAATGACTGCTGTTTGTCTATGCAAAAATGGGCTACTTCTGCTTTGTCTGCTGTTTTTGAGACTTGTGCTGATGTACGGTCCAGTGTTGCTTGTGTTCATTCTGATTAGAAAAAGCTGATTTTCCAACGTCAAAATAGTGCAGTTAATAAGCATAAAGAGCCTGCATGCTAAAAAAGTAACGTTTCAGATGGGGGAAAAAAAGGTAAAAAATTAGATGAAGGTTTTCTCTGAAACACAGCATAGATGGATGTCATGGAAGGAATTATAGAACCATGAGGACCACATGTAGATCAGGTCATCTTCCTATGATGGACACTTATAAAGAGGAAGCTCAAAAGAAAAAAACTACCAAGAGGCCAGCAGCAAGCTAAAAATATCTGAAGGACTATATAGCAGAGTCTGTCCACAACATGCAGTTAGCAAGAGATTCATGTGTTCTGCACACTTCTGAACTCTCTGCGGGGCAGCGGCATGAAGATTTCTCTTCTCCAAAAGGCACATTTTAATGTTGCAAGCATGTGGTTAATTCCCATGACAGGAAATGGAACTTGTGGTCCGATGAAATCAAGGTTGAATGTTTTGATCTTATTCGCCAAATATGGAGGAGTGGTACATTTCAGAGTGCAGGTCAAAACCTTTATACAGCTGTTGTGTAGATGGAAGAGAGAATAAATTCAGAAGGTTTTGAGAGAAAATGTCAATAGAAATATTTATCATGACTCTGACTGAAAATATTCCCGGGGTCTTTGGAAAAAACTGACTTTAGGAAGGCAGGAGAATCTCAGTCTTATGTTGGCGGACATTACGTGATATTAGTCATTATCAGCTGCCGGTCAAATCAAACCAAGTAAGGCTGAAGAATGTCTTTGGTCAGAGAGATGCTGTTTAGCTGGTTATGGTCGAGATTTTTAGCTTTAAGCAGACCTGTAACAGGTTAGGAAGGAATCAGTTGGGATTGATGTTTTTTTTATATATATATATATATATATATA
>NW_024582498.1:809261-863096 GCF_018398535.1 Haplochromis burtoni | reverse complement strand
AAAAACACTGTCCTCTTAGAACCAAAACTAAAACTGAACAGAAATGTGATAGAGAATATTTAAGTTCAAATATATGCTAATGCTCGACAGGCAGAGCATTGCTTGGTGGCATTGCTGATGTATTTTCAGCCCTTTTTCTGTTGCCTTTCATACCCTTCCCCATCCCTTTCATTCAATTCCAGCAGATGTCTGATGAATGTTATGACAAAATGTTCATACTGAACATTATTGATTCCTCACATCTTCTCTGAAAAGGCCTGGTTCATTGATCGGCCAGGTGGGATCGATGTTTCATCTCGGCACATTCAGACTTCCTCAAATGAGTAGGATCATGTGATCACGTCATTTAAGGAAGCTCTGTGCTCTGATCACAGGCACAGAAGAATGAGGTCAGTGTCCAACTAACTGCTCTTATCGCACAAGCTGTTGTAACGAGACAGATATGCTCATCAGTAATATAGTGGCAAGATAAATATCTGTCAGATTCAGGTTGCTTAAACCTATCAATGTCATTGTTTTAATTATCAACACTGCCAAAGTAGCAGGAGCACCAATTTGAGTATAATATATGGGGTTGCTACTTTCTGTTTTGGTATTTCTATTCAAGAACTCCAGACTGTGAAATCAGTCGGGATATCTGAGCAAGTCCCAAATATATCCTGCAGCTCCCCAAATATACAGCCAGAGCATAAACGAGCTATCTTCTGCAACAAGAAGAACAAGGAGTTCTGCAACAGACGGTAGTGCACACTTACCTCATTCCACCCCACCCCCACCTCACTCCAGAGTCCAGACCTCAACAACATTGAGTAAGCCTGGGATTACATGAAGAGGCTGAAGCAGTCTAAATTCACAGGAAGACTGCTGAAGTTCCTGAAGTTGCTCAGGGCATTCTACAAACCAGAAAGAAAGTATGCTTAAGCACTGGTACTGTTTCAAAAGCAAACAGTGGTCATCCACCATAATGATTTGGTGCTAATATTATTTGGAAGCACTTTTGTGTTATTTATTAGTGCCTTTTTTGTGCACAAAGCTGTAAACTAGTAACAAATATGTTACAAAAGAGATTACTTCATTACTTCATCTATTACATCTCTTCCAACTTTGGATTGGTGCAGCTGTGCAAGTGCGGAGCGTTTGGTGTCTTTCAGAACCAGCTTTCACTTCATCAGTTTCTAAAACCAGTTGCATGCTTGTTGGTACCTGTCAAACATTTGAACACACCCACTTATTGGGTCTATCCAGTCATTTAAACTGGTGCTGAATGTAGGAAAAAAACCTTCCATAGTTAATGATGAATTAACACTTTTTTGTGGTGCCACACTGGTGACAGATTTTGGGCACCAGTTTTTTCTTTTTGTTTTTTTGGTGGAAATCATCACATTGTTTGAACACTGACTACATTGGTGGGAAAGAGTTAGCTCTGAGGTTGCACTTTCACACAGTTACTTTTAGCTAAATACAATGACAGTGTCCCGTGTTAAAATAAGGACTGTTTCATGTTAAAAGTCATGCCAGGTTTGAACTGATTACTGAAGTGAGAAATAGAAATTGCATTAAATACCAAACCAATAGGTGAGACATTTGACTAAAAACAAATGCAATCACTCTGCATGATAAGTTGCCAAGAGTCCTCCAATGTGCACCATCAATGATGGCAACAGATTTAATAGAAACAATCATGTGGTTGTTGAAACACATTAGATTAAGTGTTGAACCAACAAGCACATCGCAACTTTAGGTGCAAGCAATCAGTAATCAATCCCACATTAGCGATGCACAGCCCCTACATGCAGGATCTCTACATTAGAGTTTTACTATGCAAAAGGAAACTACTATACAGTGTTTTTTTTCTGTCTTTCAGTATGTTAAATCTTCTGTGATTGGACTGAGAAGGTCAGTCAGGTTGGACAAGCCTTTCTGTTTTGAGCCAGTGTTGTTATCTGCTACACTCCCAACAGATAAAACTTCAACTGTGCAGCAACAAAACTCTAAGCTGCATGCAAATTTTTTTCGTTCTTCAAGCCCGACTTATATTTCTAGGTTGTATTTGAGGGCACCCTTCCAAAATGAACCAAGGCAACTTTCAACGCTCATGCAAAGTAATTCTTGATCCTTTTCAGAGGATTAATGCGCTGTGGCATATTCACACCCCATGGTTTTATTGTTTGTTGAGACCTTCAGGTGAAGCTACACCACGAAAAGTCTGAGACAAGTTGCTGCTGGAACTCTGCACATTGTATTTTAGGATGTTATGCTGTGTAATCTTTCTGATTGTTGTGTGTGTGTGCAGTGCAGTAAATTTAGACGCATATGGGTGCATGTAAGCTGACAGTACAAATGTTAATTATGCTTCTTGGCTGCCCTTTGGCTGCTGTCTCAGGGCCTGTAGCATCCTGTGTTTGCTGACCCTAACAAATTAAATTAACTGATAAATGTGTGGCTTTATCACACTGTTAACACTGTTAACCTTTCTTTAAAATAACATTTTACCTGCTATTATGATACGCTGTCAACATATCAGTGACATATCACCTTTTTGAGTCGATACGATGAACGTTTAGCAAATCAGTTTCCGCTACTGCAATGCATTCATTTCAAAAATTTGGAAAAAATAAACGAAACCCCCCAAAATGCAGGATTTTTAAAACCAATAACGATATTTGATTATTAAGAAAATCCAGTATACGGGCCGCTGGTTGTCGTTTGTGGTGTTAATATCAACACTTATAGCATGGTTGAAGGGTGTTTCTCTCGTCTTTTATGTACTTTCAAAATTTTCATTTATCGCCCATTATAAAAGCCAAAATTGAAATATCGTCTAAAAGCTAATATCGTACGATATATCAGCTCCATATTTATTGGGCCTCACAATAAAGTGTTTTATCTTAAAGAGTAACTTTTTTTCTAAATGCACCCGTTATACAACAAATCAATTTATTTTGAGCCATGTGAAAATTCTGAAATCCAATGATTGCTCTCTTTTAGCTCTTGTGTTGGTTCTTGCTACAATAGGTAGCTCAAGGACCATTTTTTCGCTCTGACGCCATGAGCGCACACATGGTAAAAGCAGCAATGGTTGTTAATAGTTGAGTAGGGAGCTGTGTTAAGGCGGAAAAGGTAGTCATCACAGAACAGGCCTTTTTTTAACGGATACGTTTTAATGGGATTTGCTAAAGCCCTAACAAAAATATAAAAATAGTATGTTAAGATTTCCCACAGATGTGGAAGGAGTGAGTCAGTTGTCCTGACCATCTAGTCAGTGTCTGTGGTGGCTCTATATGCAACTGAGCAGTCTCAGTGCTAGTGGGAGCTTTGTGTTTTTCCAAAAACTGGGTTGTCGTTTGCTCTGTTATTTTGCCTTTACATTCAAACGCATGCAAGTTTAAGTGGAACTGTCATAATTTAAAAAGCTTAAATGCTGTCTGTAAAGTGCTTCCCATTAAACAATTAACTCAATTTTTTTAATAAAAGGGGAACTAGTCAATGTTGTCTATAGTTTAGTAGCTTCTAATCACCTCTGCCTAGTATGATGTTGGTCTATTAAGTGCTGCCACAATCTAATCAAACCCACATAGACTCTATAAGGCATTTAAGGTGCCCTGTTGTATCTGACAGTGAGAAATTAGCAGATCCTTTAAATCCTTTAAGTTGTAAGGAGCAGCTGAAGCAAATCAGACTTGCTGTAACAAGTCTTCCAACACCATGGTACTGATTCATGATTTATTCCATTGTCCATCTGTATGTACCATGTCCGATTGGTAAGCAACAAGGCTGTTTGTTTAAAGGTGCTCCTGACAAGTCTGTAGAGATTTAAAAAAAAAAAAAAAAAGTTCTCGGATGTTCGGTTCATTAAAGCTGTCCATTTCAGTTTTGCTCTTTTCAACATACATACGCCAGGTAACATGAGCTCTTAATATATTAATATACCCCCTACTTTTGTGTGCACATTGCTGAAAGATAACAACCATTATTTGTTTCACTTTTAGGCAATCTCTAGTCTACAAGGTTGTTAGAAAAAAGTGAGAAGGACCTTTTCCAGTTTCTTAAAAGCAAATTGTGACATTTTTAGATTGGTTGCATTGTTTTCAGGCAATATAATCTCAAATATGATAGAGCAAGTCAGCAAATCGTCACGGTATATACACTGGCATTTTTGCTTGAATTATTTAATTAAGCATCAAATATTTGCTTTCAGGAAGTTTCAGTCTAATTTAAATAGGAGCTTCAGATGGTTTTTTTTTTTGTTTGTTTGTTTGTTTTTTTTTAAATTTAACTGTTCTCCACCACATTAGGCACCAAATCAAGTTTGTCCATTTAAATATGGTTCATCATCATCAAACTGCCAAGCTCCATTAAGTCACTACTCCTTTACATCAGCCGAGCTGGTTTTCCTGTTTGTGTCAAAACAGCTGGTAAATAATTTAACAATAAAAGACCAACGGGATCTAATACTCCGTCTAATGATTACAGTGCGTGAACAGGTGTAATATGACCACAAAAAATGAATCTGAGGCCTTACATTGTTGGTTTTCTGGTTTCAAAGTCTCACAGTATCAGGTAAAGAAAAGGTTTAACAGTTTGGTGCCAAAATAAATATTTCCTGCTGCTGCTTGACTTGACCCACACTTGCATCAGTTGATTTCACGAAGATAATTTGAGCCTCCACCTATAAAGACTGACTTGCAATGTTAAGGAACTGTTAGGCAGGAAAGAGGTCTTCTAAAAAATTTTTTAATGTGTATGTACTGAGATGAAAATGGAGACAAAATCCTTTTTCTTTTTCCAAGTAAAATCATGAACCATACATTCATTCACAATGCCCTCATTCCTGTATAAACTTGAGTCATCCCAGAGGTGTTCCATGGGTTGAGATCAGGACTCAGGCCAGTCAAGTTCTTCTACACCAAACTCATCCATGATTTTATGGACGCTGCTTTTTGCACTGGTGCGCTGATGCTTCCCAAACTGTTCCTACAATGTTGGAGGCGTGACATTGTCTAAAATGTCTTGGTGTGCTGAAGCATGAAGAGTTTCTTTCATTGGAACTAAAGGGACGAGCCCAACTTCTGAAAAACAACCCCACACCGTTAACCCCCCTGCTCCCCTCCACCAAACTCTACACTTGGCAAAGTGCAGTCAGACAAGTCGCGTTCTCATGGCAACTGCCAAACCCAGACTCTTCCATTTGGTTGCCAGATGGAGAAGAGTGATTCGTCACTCCAGAGAGCACATCTCCACTGCTCTAGAGTCCAGTGGCGGATGCAGTGCTTTACACCACTGCATCCAACGCTTTGCATTGCACTTGGTGACGTAAGACTTGGATGCAGCTGCTCAGCCATGGAAATTCATTCCATGAAGCTTTCTACACATGGAGATGATCTCAAGGCCACATGAAGTTTGGAGATCTGTGGCAACCGACTCTGCAGGAAGTCAGCAACCTCTGCACACTCAACATCCCCTGATCCCTCTCTGTGCTTTTACACGGCCTATCACTTCATGTCTGACTTGCTGTCATTTCCCAGTCGCTTTCACTTTCACGACTGGGCTTGTTACACAGGTGGCATCCTTTCATTTCACTCCTGAGAGTGACCCATTCTTTCACTAATGTTTGCAGAAGCAGTCTGTATACATACATGCTTGATTTTTATATTTTATCTGTGTCGATTTAGACATGTAAGTAGAAGTGCCCCATTCAGAAACAAATGTTGTAGTTCAATGTTTACTAAACTTAAAATATGTTCCATTAAAGATGAGCGGGAAAGCATGCAAAGGAGCAGGGGGGGAAATGCTTAAGGCATAATTTGATAATAAATGATGAACTGACCCATACTCATCCACTACTTAATTCTGTTAAATATCAAATCCTGTTATTTGTAGCCCATTATTGTTATTTAAACGGTGCCTGTCAGCAACATCTTTTAGAGCTGATAGGATTAACAGTTAAATTCATCAGACAAGCTTGAAAGCCTGAGGACACAATGGTGGTATCGTTTAAAAAGTATTGCCTGAATTAAAACCAAGATGAAAAGTTACAGCTGCAGTTAAACTTTTCTTACATATTATATGCCAGTCATAATTCTCCCAAGTGTCTGATCCATTTGTTCATTTGGCCTCACAGTGCTGCAGTTGTGTTTGACTAAATTTGACTACATTTTTAAACTTTCTTCATGTGGAAAAAACCCCAAACACAACTACCAAAGGCTTTAGGGAATAACTAGACAGTCATTGACTTGTCAAGACTTGTAAGATGGCTCAAGAATCGTCATTTGAATTAATAATTGAGGATCTGAAAAAAAAAAAGCCCGGTGAGTAGTTTCTCTTAACAGAGGAAGTCGGGACTTAGAAAAATGCAAAAAGCAAAATCTGTATTGAATGTGTCAGCTGAACCTTCCCACATGAGATCGGGGCACCATTCCTCTGTATAGAGCTGCTTGCAAAAACAGGGTCTACACGGAAGAGTCATCAGGAAACCTCACAAAAATCAACATGGGAAGCATGCAAAACACCTGCAAAAGCACGTTATTTTGGAAAACGGTGGACGCATGAAGATTAAATTGCGTATAGCTTGCCAATTGTTTAGCTTGGGAGAAGAAATATTCTGCTTTAGCATTGTCTGTAACCCATTGCAACAGACAACACTGCACAGATATGAGGACGATTGGATTGCACTTAAATATAGAACAGTCTGGATGCGTCAGTCATGCAGTCATTCAAAAAAATAAATAAATAAACAAATGTGAAACTGAAAAGAGACAGGTTCCCACATCGAGACGAGTTTCCAAAGCATACCTTTAAAATCTAGCATGACCTACTTAAAGAAACTCAGGCTGAAGCTTTGGAGTGGCCTTCATAGTCCCCTGACTTGAAGAACATTCAAAGTCTCTGGGTAGACATCTTAAACATGCTGTGTGTGCAAGAAGGCATAAACATATCACAGAACCTGACATGATATGCAGGGAAAAGTGGATTAAAATTCATAGAGAGATTTTGATGGTCATGCTCTCCTTGGATTTCACAGTTCAAACAATCAGTAAACAGATAAACTAATAAAAAGGTTTGTTTCAGCTGTATGTCGGTGTGCATGATGTGCTTGCAGCTTCACTTTGTTTCAATTCAACTCAGGTTCTAGTTACAGTGATTTATATAGTACTGTGCAGAACCCTCGAGCCTCCCCTCATTTCTTTATCTTCTGCCAGTGACTTATTGAAATGTGCACATATAAATGAAAATGAAATATTTCAGAAAAAAAAAACCAAGTTGTGTAATTCTAACAAACTTAAAAGTCAAAATCTGGTATGACCAACTCTTTAAAGAAAAAAGCAAGCATATATCAAGATTGACGGAAAACTTGTGAGATAAACGTTGGAATTTAAGTTCTCATTGTCAGATTCATTCTTTTTGGCTGAATATCATATTGTTTAATACTCTTGATTAAATCTTTCTATTGCAGCAGCACTCTGCCGCAACCTGCCATATTTCATGAATAATGTTCAAAAGACAGGTGTGTATAGACTACTGAGAGGAAAATGTTGAAGAAGAGATTACTGATTTTTTTTCTTTCTTTTTTTTTTTTGTAAAGGCAGTCTTTTTGTCATCCTTGTGAAAACCTATCATTGGATATAAATATGAGTTATTTTCACAGAGTCAGTGTGCCAGCATGCAGACGCTGCTGGTTATGAACCTGCTTGTTTTGTAGTGGTGTGCAGCAGATGTCTTGTCTCTTGTGGCTCTGTGGCTTTATGATAAAACAATCATAGCAAAGAGCTGCAAAATTTGACTCCTTGTGGAAAAAAACCCCATAAAATAAAGCAAAGATTTCACTTGGGTGAACTAATCTTCTATTAGTGAGAGTCACTGCAGTCTGCTGTACGCCCGATATGTCCAAGTTGATGCCAGGTTTTTGATGTTTTAGGTGTAAACTTAACAGTCTTGGCAAGTTGCTGTTAAGCAGCGACAGCTCAGCATGGTTTTCTGCTCAATGCATATAATCTTGCAACTGCAGGTACATTTTGTACACTGTCTCTTCCATTATTTTCGATATACTACTGCTTGCTAAAGTGGTAGCTAACTGTGAATATTTAAAGCTCCACTGGTGATGTTGTTGTACCGGTGTTGGGTGCTGCAGCACGCTGAATCAGTAAGAAAAAGGTCTACTTCTCAGAGGTGACTTCTGGCAGGGTAGAAAGACTGCTCATGAAGCAGGGATGGAAAGGCGCAGATTTTATTGAATTTTATTTCCTTTTCCTCTAACGTCCCATTTATCCGGACTAGATTTGTGGCTAGGTGTACCTTGTGAACCCTTAGGCTGGGTGTGGTTCCTGGCAAGGAGGCAAATGTGCTAACCATTACACGATGGAAACATTACATATGACGCTTGGTGCATTTTTAGAAAAAGTTACTAAAGGCTGTTAAAACTGGCTGGGCGTTGTGACAGAGTCACTAAGGTAGCAATAATGAGACGAACTGAAGTATCACTGCTGTGAAGAAGATTTATGTCAGGTTCTTAAGCTAGTTCCAAACATTCAAAGCAACTATTGTAATCCTGAAAACTAAGACATGGCTGTGAATGGTCTGCTCCTGCTGCTGCTGTGTTTGGCCATTACTTAACTACTATTAACGTGCTTGAGTTTGACAAATTCACTGTTTTTCACTCATTTGCTGAGTGTGCTCTGGTGAATATTACCTTTGCTAACATTTTGCTCTTCTTCTTGATTTTTCTGGTGGTTTGTAAGCAGCATCACGGTCCATTACCTCCACAACTGGAGTGCGAATGGGAAAATCAAACTTTACATTTACTGTGTCTCATAATAAATACCAGGAAAAAACTATATTTTAATGGTAAATTAGATTTAGATGACATAATACGCCTCGATAATCTCTGTAATCTTTGCCCCATGTAGCAAACAAACATCTGTATAGAGAAGCTCGACAGTTGAATCCATGTTTATTTTATTGTTTATATTTCAGCGTCTTGCTTTGTTTTCCCTCAAACCTGTGACGGGCAGTAACTTGTTTATTTTATGAGTTACTCATAGCTGTGTTAGATGTTGCGTGCTATTTGTGTTTGAGAAACTCTTAAAGCACACACTCTGATCCGGTGTCTTGAGTTCTCCGGGTCCGCTGACATCAGAGGATGGGAGTAGACATCTTGATCTCCAGATCTCTCTTTCTCTTGTTTGTGCAAGAGGCCAAATTCTCACTGGTATCATGACGCAACGTTTTCTCCTCTGCGAGACACAATGAGATCTTTCTCCGGCTTTTCCTTTTTCTTCTGGGTAAACCCTGGTGAAGCACTGCGGGCTAAAGAGATCAGGATTTGGAGTATTGTGTGGTTTCCTACACATTTCTGTCTCTCTGCTTTTAAAATTTTCTAAAATTAAACATATTGATTTCTTCTCTGTTGTGGTCATCTAAACTCTGCAGAAAACACGAATAAATACATTTCCATGATTCTGGCTACCTGCTGTTATTGCCACTATCATTTTTTTTCCCCTTTTAAAAAATCAGGCTGTCGTTTTCATTCACTGGGTCATTAATTATTGAGGATGTGCAGGTTGACGAGATGCACATCCTGCCTTGCTTGCCAGATGACTTCTCTGTCGCCAGGATGCATGCCATATAATAATTTAACACATCTGTGGACTTCTCTCTCCCAGACAGCATGAGATGGTTGCGCTAACCAACAGTTAAGGACAAACCTCTGTACTCCTAATCAGCTTAATGCTGGCTTATTCAAAGGCCCTCTTTCAGACAGAGCAGCTGCTGTCAGCCAGTTTGAGTAGAGGGTGTGACTGCTGGCAGAGCTTGCCAATGCAGTGAGACCGGTTGGTGATTAACAAATGTCAGTAGACTTTGGAATCTGGGGAGCCCAGTCTGATGGCTTTGTCCTCTTTTGCTTGCACTGAAGGTCTTCCAGGTGGCTCCGTCATGCACTTTCACCGCCTCCCACCCTTCCCTTCCCTTCCCTTCTCGTCCTTTCCCTCTCAGATCTGCTCTTCCCTTTTTGCTTCTGTGTGCCCCTGTCTCCTCAGGGCTCAGGGTTGCAGAGCGCTCTGAGATAAAGAAGTTCAGACATGCCTCACATTTTTAGACCCCCTTGTGGAACGTTGCTGGCGGCTTCCGCAAAATGCTTTTGCCGTATTTTGCTCCGCAGAGTGGCGGTGGATGCCGCTTGCTCTGACCTCCGCTTTCTTCGTTTTAGAGAGGGACATCCAGCATTTCTCCGAGAATCTCTTGATGTGAGAGATAATGTCGCCGAGAAATGAAAAGACTGCACAAAGTCAGGCTGGCAAGAGCGTGAGATGTTTTCTGCTGAGCCGTGTGGGCAGAGAGCTCGGGTATAGTACTGTACATCTGGCAGATAGATTTCTGTCAGCAGCTCTCCAGCGACAGGCTGCCTGCCTTTGAGGAAGAGGATCAGATCTGTGGGTCCATGTTGTGTGCTGGCTGAACACCTAAGCGCACATAGTCAGCTCCTAAAATGGCTGCCCTTGAAGCTCGGCTCAGAGGAGGATCTGAGCAGCTCAGTCGCTGTCTGTTAGAGCCCCAGCTGACTAGATGAAAGCAGTTACACAATCTCACCCATTAACTTGGTGTGGTGCAGGGACTGACTGCCTGAAAAGACACAGTGAACTCTGAGGCAAATTCTGGTTGTGTACAAGGGTTGTTTTTATTTCTCTCCCACTCTCCTCCCTGGCCATCTCTCTCCCCTCCTTCTCCAACGGGATTCTCTTGATATCCATGTCAAGGAACCCTTCATTAGGAGACAACTTTGTTCAAAACAGCAGTGAACTGCCAAGAGAGCAGGGTGGGGCCACGTGGTGAAGTTGTAACCTGACCCTGAACAACAATGGCTCCCCTGGTTGCTCAGGGACATGCTGGCAGTTTGGCTGGCTCTCGTGGAGCACTCCACTGGCTGGTCAGTTGGGTGTGGGAAGCACGGTAGGATTCCCAACTGTCTCTGGCTGGATCTCATTTGAATTGCAGTGGGAGTGAGAGTGGGGGGACTGAAAACGATAGTGTTACTGAAACTACATTTCACAGATAGCTATCCAACTTAAACCTGACATAATAAATATAAGTAGAATAAGTATAATTCCTTTTTTTCTTCTAGTAGTTCAGTTACACTGGAAGTATTTTTTTTCTTCACTTAAAATACTTTATACTAGTTTTTTTTTTTTTTTTTTTTTTCAATTGTTGTTGTTTCAGAATTGAACTCATGAATAGGGTGGTGGGGGGTGTGTGAAAAAACCAATAGCAACAAATGGTTTTTTGGACCTTTCCTAAAATAAGTGTAATTCTCCACTTAACACAGGTTAATATAGGGTGATTGTGTATTGCTTTTTATTTCCCTCTCAGTTCCATACACACACTGTATGCAAGATGGATGTAGCGGGCAGGCCTGAGTGTAAAACTGCTTCCTTGTTGGCTAACGTCCTGTAAACCAAAGAGATGGTAACCAGTGCTGTGATTGCAGGTAGTTTGTATGGAAGATGCAGACTTGTCTGCAAACACTTGCTTATAAGTTTCACAGAAAATTCACCTTCAAGGTAAAAGCTGTACCTTACTGCTAAAACATTTCCAAAGGCGCAACTTTTACTTTAATAGCGTACAGCTTCCATTTCTGATTTGCATTGTACTCTTCACGTTTCCACTTGGCGCGACCTTTGCAACTGGCTGGCAAGAAAATCTGCATCTTCCACACAGGCAACTGGTGCAACCTGCTACCAAAGCAATTGTGTAGAGGTTTGTGGTGTGGTTTCGTATACCTCTTTGTGAACCAACTTAATATTACCACTGCCAGCAACCACTGACCACTAATTGTGCCCATTGGTCCCTAGTATCCAGGTTACCAGAGGGTCACTGACCAGTCTGTTGGCCTTCGTGAGTGCTACTTTTTCTCGCAACTGGTACTTGTCAGGTAGTTGCATGCAATAATGCCTGTGCAATGAAGGCTTTGATAAATCTTAATATAATATGAACTTTTTGTAAGAAAAACAAAATCTGTATGACTTGAAATGAGAGACTGAGTCTATAAAGTCTGTAAGAGCAGGTTTACAGTCAGACATAGAACTGGATGTCTTTTTGTAACCATGTGTATCGCCCCCTAGTGGTTGTTAATAAAGCAGGTTTAAGGCGCTTCTGCTTTGCCGTAACATTTAAGACCTGAAAGACAGGTCAGTTTTTTGATTTTCTATGGTTTCACATCGTGGAGCGTTTAGTGATCATTTGTAGGCTACTAATGTTGCTTCGGATGTCTTATCTCTGGCTGCTGATATCTACTTTCAGATGAAGTGTCCATGAATGGTTTTTCCATCTGGTGAAGGCACGATTCGACTGTGCTTTATTTTTTAAATTCACGTTGTTCTAAATACTTGGTTAACAGTACTTGTCTTGGTTTTTTTCCAAAGTACATCGCTAGTTGACATGACCTGATTTCGGTGTTTAGTCATCTGTTCCAGACCCACGCCCACAAATTTCAACTGTGGTGTTCTTGGTCTAATTTAGTCGTGTTCTAGACATTTAATGCACTGCAGCATTCAAATGAACAGGCCTAAGCAGATTAATATTTTACTAGTCTATTTGTTTTTATATTTTTTATTTTTTTTGCTTTAAAAAATTTTAGATTCAAGGCTTTAGGTTTATGGGATACTATTTATTTTGTGCCAGTCATATATTTTTATTTCTTTCAATGACAAAAAGTACAGCAGTAAGATAGGATTTAGTCATATTCCAGACATCCAAGAACAGTGCAGCGTAGACTATTTTCTTTTATTTATTTATTTTATTAAAACAACAAGGGATCAACAAGGGTCACACTGGAAGTGTGAATCATTAATCTTCTTTGAATATATTCAAAACACTTTGGCCGTCGCCTAATAAAAAACAAATGAATAGTCATTGCAAAGAAGTGGGTCTTGGAAAAGAGGCTTGATTTCCAGCTTGAAAATGTTTTTCCGTTGGTAAGACCAAAAGGGTTACATTTAACTCAGTGCATACCAAAGTTGTCTTCCTGGGATGTCAGACACGGGCATACAGTCCATTGTAACCCTGACGTCCATTTGTGAATCGAGCCAGGGAGTAGTGTGGGGAACGTCACTTGTCATTCGTCATTATTAAACTGCAAAGTTGTACAATAAAGACAGGAAAAAAAATTATAAATTGTGCAAAAGAGCACTGTTGTTATAGTCTGGGGCTTCTTACCTCTTCCACTTTTAACAGATTCGAGCAGAAGTGGCGTGCAGTGTACGTAAAGTGTGTTTGTGTTTGGTGTTCATTTGTGTACATACCACTTGTGTGCACAACTTCCCGTGTGTGTGGTTTTTTTTCTCTTTTTTTTTCATTGTTGTTTTAGTCTTTTTTTTTTAATTATTATTTTTTTTATCCATCCTGCGGACATGAAGTGCTGTAGAAAAACAAAGGGAACTCATCGCACTTCATCAAGCAGGCAGTGAGGAAGGGCCACCTGTGCTTTCAGAGGTGCTTTAATCCATCCTGAAATGTTCCAGGTACTTTTCATGAAACTCTTTTTGGTTTGAAGGTGTAATCATCCTGAAATACAGAAACAGCATGAGGAGCTGCTGTTTGCACAGCAGGGTGTGTCTTGTTCTGTGAAACGGCTCCATGCCGGTTGTGTTGAACAAACCTAAAGACTCCCACACCACAACCTTACTCATCCATACTTGTTAGACATTTGTTGGTTGTGTGTTTTTTGTGTGCCCTGTCCTTGGACACAAGCAGTTTGGTTGGGAAACTTGCCAAAGATGTCAGCTTAGGTAAATTCAAATTATACAGTTCCTGTTGAAATCAGGCCACAGAGGTGCTGATTTAGTACCAAAGTAATGTAATCTCTTAACCGTCGATTTGTGGCATAGTTTGCTTTTATTTGCTCACTTATTAAAACTAGTTATTTTTTAATAAGTGAGAAACTGAGATAATCTCAGTTTCTCAGTTTTGTCACAAGTTTTCTGTCTTTTGATTTTAGAAATCCTTTCTTTTTCATTTCAGGTTCTGAGATGTTTCATGTTAAGATCTGCTCCACAGATTTTGCGATCATGTTAAAGGACAAAAGCTTCAGCTTGTGTTTTATGAAAGCAGAAGTAGTTCATGGAGGAATTCTTCCGTTTTTCCCGTCTACGTGTGCTGACACACAGCCTTTTCTTTGTTAAATCAATTGCTGCCTTTTCAAACACCAAGCATACTTATTCTGGTAGTAAACCTCAGTTTTAACCTTATCTGCCCACAGTATTCAGGCATTTATGGAATGAACCATACTTGTATATTAAAAAAGAATCTCAGATTTTCTGGGGTTATGTGGACCATAACACCATATAGCTCACATATTAGTTACATTTACTGAAAAGATGAACCCACTTTGAAGCTCATCCTAAAAAATGTAACATGTTAGAGAAAAACTTTGCTGTCATTTAATTTGCCGCGTTCAGGAGAAAAAATCAGATTGAATGTGTTTTAATTCTAGAGTAAAGACTGTAAACTTTGCCCTTTTAACCAGCTCTTCAAAAACCAATGCCAGCTACATGTTTTTTGTAGTTTTGAGGGGGGGGGAGAATCACTGCTGGTGATCAGAGAGCCACAATGACAGAGATTTGAAATAACGGCCACGCCGTCAGCTTTCATTTTACTGGCTATGTCCAAACTACAGAGAAGCCCAAAGACATAAAGCCATCATTTCTTAGTTGATTCACTCAATCTTATTTCAGAGCAGTTGATACAATCTGATGGAATAGTCTGCTCTAAATACTGAGCTGTGGAGCTGCTCTCCAGCTGTTGCTTATCCCAAGGTAATAAAAATGGGACAAATCAGCCCATAATCCCTCCTCAGTCCCTCCATTGTTCTTGGAATGATGCTATGCAAAAAAAAAAAAAAAAAAAAAGGAACCTTCTTAGTATTCAGAATAACATCGACGACTGCTGATTTGCCTCTGTGTCATGTTTTGTTTGCTTTGTGTCATCTCCTGTCATTTTAGCGATAGATAATATTTGTATGTGAATTTATGGCGCTTGATCCATGCGGGTTTTTTATCAAAAGGAGAACAGATTAATTTTTTATTTCTTTGCTTCCTGTGGGTTTTTGGGTTGTTGTTGCTTTGGGTTTTTTTGGGGGTTTGTTTTCTGTTATCTGTACTTGTTTTATTGCAGTTTTTTTGCTTTTTAAAAAATAATAATTCGGTGGCATTTCGATTGATTTTGGTCCTTTAATTGTGGTCATTTCAAAGCAGTCCTGAAAGGTGCATTCAAAGGCGGCACTTTATCCAATACATTTCCCCTCACAGTGTAACAGGTGAAAATGGAAAGGAGGTTCTATTAGGCTGAGTCCTTTAAGCTATGAAATTAGGGTTTGCATTTGGAGCATATCTTTTGAGCTGATACACATAAGCATCTGTTCTCTCTCTTTTTTTTTTTTTTCGCAGTGTTGTTATTTGGTGAAGGTGTGTGTACCTTCCTGCACCTGATTATTCTTTGCTCACGGAGCAGTAATCATCACTGATAATCATATCAGATCATCACTGAGCTCATTTTTTATGGAACAGCATGTTTAATGCACTGAACAGGGTGATGACAGCCCTGAAGTCTAGGACTGGACTCTCTCTGTATATACTTTCTCTGAGTCTGACAAAATTCGGGCCCTGACCTCACGTGTGAAAGTGTCAGCTCAATTGTTTTATATTACTTTGGCTTTTCTTAAAAAAGGTTCTGTGTCCTCATGATTTTCTCTCTTTGTGTTTTGCAGGTTTCCCTGATTTTCCAGGGAGTTCTCCCCAGTTTTAATAATGGAGGTGTTGCAATGTGATGGCTGTGACTTCCGAGCCGAGTCATACGACGACTTGAAGACTCACATACAGGAAGTGCACACTGTTTTTCTGCAGCCTGCAGATGCAGATGAGTCTGATTCCCTGAAAGATGAAGATGAAGACGAGGAGGAAGAAGAGGACTATGATGATAAAGATGACAAGGATTATACGCCTCCTAAATCTGGAATGAGTATGCCTACCACATTCATTTAGATGTTGCTGTTGTTTTGTTGAGGATTAGGATCATGTCTGTGTCTGTTATAAAGAAGTCTACAAAGTAAGGTGATCATACATTTTACAAAGTTGGGTAATGTAAAGAGTTGTGGATGGACTTTATCAGCAGAAACAACAGAAAGGGAAAGAAATTACAACAAAATAATTTACTGTTTTCCAGCATGTGTCTAATAATCTTTCTCTTTTCTTTCTTTTTCTTTCTTTTTAGGCCCCAACTCTACTGACAGTCCCAACCAAACATCACAAAAGCCAACAGCTGAAACTCATCTGCAGTTTTATCAGTGCAAGTTCTGTGTCCGTTACTTCAGATCAAAGTCTTTCTTAAGAAACCACACCAAAAAGGTGCATAATGTCATAGAGCCAGATTCGGATGCAAGTGTCTCCTCAAAGACTGCAAAGCAGCCCAGCTACACTGTCATAATGCACAGTGACCATTCAAAAGTGTATTCCTGTCAGTATTGCACATATAAGTCCCCAAGGAAAGCACGGATAATGAAACACCAACTAATGTATCACAACAAAGTTCCTTCGGATAGTGCTGGAGATCCCCCGGAGTGCAATGAAAGCGGTGAGAAATCGGACTCTGCTACTGAGCTCATGAAGGGAACGTTTGCCTGCGAGTGGTGTGACTATCAGACCAACCAGAAGGACAGCTGGACCAATCATGTGGTGAAGGAGCACAGTGACAAGGTCAAGATAGTTTCCTGCATTGCGGAGGTGGAAGAGCAGGCAAGTGCAAGCTCCCCCAAACCGGATTCTCCCTCCTCTTCCAGTGCTAATGTTAGCGGAAAGGAGGAGTCTGTAGCAAAAACACCAGAAAACACAGGGGAGAAGTCCACCTCAGAGATCTCATCCTTTCAATATGCACAGATAAGTGCAGTTACACCCAACAGCACAGGTTCTTCTATCCTATCCAAGAGGTTTGCATCATCCGATGTCCCCAACAGTGCGATAGCTATGGACACCAACCTACTCAATGAGGAAGACTCGAGGAGCAGCTTAGAGGACGATGACGACGACGAAGAGCTGGGTGATATGGACGATCCCAGCTACACTGGAACCCTGTCCGCAGATGCAAAGCAGCTATTAACAGATGAAGATAATAAATTATTGGAAACTAAAGGAATTCCCTTCAGAAAGTACATGAACCGATTTCAGTGCCCATTCTGCTCCTTCCTCACCATGCACAGGCGGAGCATCTCCCGCCACATTGAAAATATTCACCTCTCTGGAAAAGCCACGGTGTACAAATGCGATGAGTGCCCATTTATTTGCACCAGCCCTCTGAAACTAGGCACACACAAACAGAGCCACAATTTTTCAGATTTAGAAACCTTGGACCTGACAGGTGATAGCCCAGGACCTCAGAATGACAGCGCAGCAGAGCCAGTTAATGAGGGTAACGTGAGTTCTAAAGTCAATGGGAAAAAGACAACCAGCACACCAAATGACCAGCAGAACCCTCACCGCTGCACCCTCTGCAGCTTCTCCACCACCACCCTGAAAGGTCTGAGGGTCCACCAGCAGCATAAGCATTCCTACTGTGATGACCTCGACTCCACTGTCTTTGAAGCTCAGCTGTCTGACCAGCCAGACTCTGAAGTAGATGCTTCTCCAATCTTCCTACAAAAAACCCAGACCCCCATTTTAGGGCTTGCCACCAAAAAGCCCTTAGTAACAGGGAAAAGAGCCAGGAAGTCCATTAATGACTTGCCTTTGGATTTGTCCTCAGTCAAAAAGAGAACCAGAATTGATGAAATTGCCAGTAACCTTCAAAGCAAGATAAGCCAAAGCCAGCAGGACACCGTCATTAATCTGGATGACATGGATGATGAAGACGCGGGAGAAAATCATGCCAGCGCTGATGAGGGGAGAAACAATGAAAACAACTCTGTCTTTGCTTACAACACACAGCAGCTTTATGCAAGAGACTCTGCCAGCTCTAATGAGGGCAGCAGAATAGGGAAAAGAAAAAGCAACCCTAGGTCCAAGCCTAGAAACATCCCCATATCGCTGACTCTCTCGGACGATAGTGAAAATATCTCCGCTGATGCCAGTGACAGTGCTATCCAAGAGAACATGGAATATTCAGAGGATCCTGGAATTACACGCTTCTACTGCAAACACTGTGATTACCACAACAAGTCGGCTCGTAGCGTCAGCACCCATTACCAGAGGATGCACCCTTACATCAAGTTTAGTTTTAAGTACATCCTGGACCCTGAAGACCAGAGTGCAGTCTTCCGCTGCTTAGAGTGCTACATCGAATACACAAATTACAACGATCTGCACCAACACTACATGGACCACCACCCTGAAGCAAGCAATGTGCTCAACTTCAACCAGCCCCATCTCTTATACATGTGCCGGTTTTGTTCGTACACGAGCCCTAACGTGAGGAGCCTAATGCCCCATTACCAAAGAATGCACCCCACCGTGAAAATCAACAACGCCATGATCTTTTCCAGCTATATTGTAGAGCAGTCCCACAAAAGCAGTGAATCACAGACTCTGAGGGAAATACTCAATTCGGGACCGAAAAATTTTAACTCTCCCACTTCGATGCCCAGGTCCACCTCAAGCCCGGTGCAGAAAGCGGTTTCCAAATCCCCTGAAGCTAGCGCTGACCCAGAACCTCTCAAAGAAGGCAGCAATGTTGTCGTCTACGATTGTGACGTGTGCTCCTTTGCAAGCCCCAATATGCACTCTGTTCTGGTCCACTACCAGAAAAAACACCCAGAGCAAAAGGCGTCTTATTTCCGTATACAGAAAACCATGAAGGTCATCTCAGTGGATCAGTCACAGCCTGTAGCCAACTCTTCGTTTAACACCAGCATGTCTTCGACTCCAAAACAATCAAGTGCAGCAGTTTATGGATCAGATGAAGAAATGTATTACTGCAAGCACTGCGTGTACAGCAACAGATCTGTTGTTGGTGTTTTGGTCCATTATCAGAAAAGACACCCGGAGGTGAAAGTGACAGCGAAATACATCAAACATGGCGCTCCTACCCCTGGATTGATGAAGCTCATGGATGAGCTACAGATTGCAGCACCCAAGCAGTTTATGAAGCAGTTTCAAAATAACGGTCACGACGGATCTAATAACTCGAGCCCCAAACCCGGAAGTGGTGAGAAAGGCGAGGATGAGCTGTTCTTTTGCCAGCACTGTGATTACGGCAACCGCACTGTAAAAGGCGTGCTTATTCACTATCAGAAAAAGCACAGGGAGACCAAGGCCAACGCTGACCTTGTGCGCCGCCACACTGCAGTCGTCCGGAGTCAACGTGAGCGAGCGCAGATGGTTCAGTCCAGCGTCGCCTCGTCTGCCGCTGTCCCAGCTCCTCCAGACCCTGAAAACACTACACCTCTGCGTTCCCTGAAGTGCAGGCACTGTTCCTACACATCTCCCTACGTCTATGCTCTGAAGAAGCACCTAAAGAAAGAGCACCCTACTGTGAAAGCCACAGCCATGACAATTTTACACTGGGCTTATCAAGATGGTATCTTGGAGGCTGGCTACCACTGCGAGTGGTGCATTTACTCCCATGCTGAACCCCAGGGTCTGTTGCTCCATTACCAAAGACGCCACCCTGAGCATAATGTTGATTACACATACATGGCCAGCAAGCTGTGGGCTGGGCCTGAGACAACCCAACAGGGAGGCAATGCAGAGACGAAACATTACAAGTGTAGGGACTGTGCCTTTGAGGCTTGCACAATATGGGACATTACCAATCACTATCAGGCGGTCCACCCCTGGGCTATCAAAGGGGACGAATCCGTGCTTTTGGATATAATCAAAGGAAACGGCTCAACTGAAAAAGCCCAACAGCAGGTTTCCAAAGAGCAGACGCCTCTGAATTGCCAGACTGTTGAAGATGACGGCCCGTTGGTTATTGCCACCCCACCTCAAGAAAGCAATCCCCAGCCTCACCACCCACGCCTTTCCATCTCTAACAATCCTTATCAGTGTACTGTATGTCTGTCAGAGTACAACAGTCTGCATGGCCTCCTCACCCACTATGGAAAGAAGCACCCTGGCATGAAAGTGAAAGCTGCAGATTTTGCACAGGAGGCAGACCTCAACCCCAGTTCTGTGTATAAATGTCGCCACTGTCCGTATGTGAACTCCCGGATCCATGGAGTCCTCACCCACTATCAGAAAAGACACCCGTTGGTCAAAGTCACAGCGGAAGACTTTGCAGACGACATAGAGCAAATCACAGAGTTGCACGAAGGGGACGACAAGTTCAAAACTCAAAGGCAGGGCTACGGCGCGTACAGATGCAAAATGTGCCCGTATACACATGGGACTCTGGAGAAACTCAAAATCCATTATGAGAAATATCACAATCAGTCTGCTTCCGACATGTTCTCTCCTTCTCTGACTCATTTTTCTTCTGGTAAAGAAACAGAGCTAGCAGGTGAGTGCAGCGCAAGTCATATATCAAGTGCAGCAAAAGTCCAGGAGGTCAGTGAGTTGGACCTTGCCCTCTCTCAGTTACCCATCAATAAGACAGAAAAACACGCTGTGTTCAAGTGTCAGCTCTGCAAATACTTCTGCTCGACCAGGAAGGGCATCGCTCGCCACTACCGTATCAAGCACAACAACGTCCGTGCTCAGCCGGAGGGTAAAAATAACGTCTTTAAATGTGCTCTGTGCTCATACACAAACCCCATACGCAAAGGCCTGGCAGCACACTACCAGAAGCGGCATGATATCGATGCTTATTACACCCACTGTCTGGCTGCTTCGAAGACTATGAATGAAAAGGTGAACAAAGTGATGGCACCCCCGCCGACTGAAGGGGACAATTCAGAAATGAGCGAAGATTTGCGATTAGCTGTGGAGAGACGGAGGTGCTCTCTTTGCCCCTTCCAGGCCTTCAGCAGGAAGAGCATTGTCTCACACTACATTAAACGCCACCCGGGTGTCTTCCCTAAGAAGCAGCATTCGAGCAAACTCGGCCGCTACTTCACTGTCATTTATGCCAAAGAACCCGAAAAGACTGCCGCGAGTGCATCAGCAGAGGACGATAAGGAAGTGATAGAGGTCCCGCTCGAACCTGAGCAGGATGGAGATGTGGACTGGCTGCCATTCAAGTGTCTGAAATGCTTCAGGTTGTCTTTTAGCACCGGCGAGCTGCTCTCTATGCACTACAACAACCACCACTGCAACGACTTGAAGCGGGACTTTGTGGTATCTCCTGGTCTCTGGGACGAGGATCCCGATTTATATCAGTGTTCTCACTGTGAGCTGAAGTTCCTAGATCTCCCCGCTCTTGCTAAACATCTCCTGAAGCACAATGAGGAGTTTCAGAAAAAGGCGATGAGGCACGAGAGAAGGAGGCAGCTCCTCAGCAAGCAGAAAGCCACAGAGCTGCCTGAGAGCAAACAGGAGAAGGTGAGCAAACATAGTCGTCCCGAAATCTCATCAAAGAAAGAATTAAGGCGTAATAGAATTCTCTACCTACCATTAATGTGTGTGATGGCATACTGTGATTTACATGAGAGTCACATACCAATGCTCTACCTGTGTTCTTCATCTTCTTGTAAGATGGAAGCTTCCTCCTGTTTTTTATTTTTTTTTTTTTTTTTTTTAAACAACCATTTGTGGCATTGTGCTAAAGCTAACGGGTGGCTTTGCCCCTGCACTTCATTAGCAGTAAACGGTAAAAGTAATGGTAGAAGAAGCTACCTTTAGAAGATGCTATTTTGTGTCTCCTTCCAGGATTGAACCAGAGATCTTTCGCTCATTGAGCCAATTTGCAAGCTGCTAACTGTGCATGATGGGGTGATTTCATGATCTGCCAATTAGTTTCACATTAACTTCATGTTAAATTATAGAACGGTAATATTCTGCAGTTTTTCTTGTGAAAATTGTAAACCAAGACTAAAATAATGCCGTCGTCTGACTGTGGCAGATATGTTGGCTTGTGGAAACCATTCACACAACTCATGTTAAATTAGGTAGTTATGGTGCTTTAATGGTGTGTATTTTTGTTATATATTATTAAATAGGACATTTAAAAAAGAAAATCTTTCCTTTTCTGTGCACAGGAGAGTCCTGTAAATAAAACTCCCATCGGATTCAGGTGTAACTTCTGTGTAGAGATACACCCAACCCTCCGAGCCATCTGCAACCACCTTAGGAAGCATGTCCAGTATGGTGAGGTCAAAGAGGGGCATGTCAAGGTAAGAGAAGCTGCTTTTAAAGCTTCTTAAAGTGCTTATAATATATAGTTATATTTCTTGCGTCAAATAAATACTATAGTGTATATTCACTATCCATATCCTATATAAAATAAGTCGTTATTTAAAATGTGTGGCAACAGTAGAAGTAAGTCGTTTGTCAAATATATTAAACAAGTTATTTTACTATTAAGAATATAGAATATATTCTTATAAGAATATAAGAATATCTTGCCTTCTTCTTATTGTTCTCATATTGGGCAGCAGGGCATTAGTGTGCTTTAGGGGTTAGAGATGATGAGCCAAACATCAAATATCTGCAGCATCATATTTATTGTGATGTTATGACTCTTTTAAACCTTTCCTTTTATAAATCGTGACCACATATACAGTACATGTAATTTATTCCACTGTGCTAATGTGATATCAGTGTAATATCCTCCTAACTATATTTCAAAGGCACATTTTTTTTCCGGTCCCCTGTGCTTCTGTATTATTTTCCATCTCTCATCCTCCTAGCACTGCAGTGATCTGTTTTACTGGACTGGGGTTCTGTTTCCCATTTTGTTTATTACTGACAGAGGCTTCTGGGTAGACAGTCTGTCAGCTACCCCGAGAGAAAACAAGCAGTGCTGTCCCATTGCTGTAGAGAAGCAGGGGGGTTGGAGTGGTGAGCCATAACTTTTAGGGCAGTGGCGGGTAACCATTCGAACATTAGTATTCCAGTGAGGCTGCCAGTGAGGGGAACAGGCCTAAGGACCCAATGCCTCACCCAAATGGAGGCCTGGATCTTCCATCAGACACTCGGTCTCTCTTTATGTGTCTAAGACGCCATGTTTTCCACCAACGAGAGTGATCCAGTGAAAAAGCACTGTATTCGTTTTGGTAACGAGGTCATAGTGTTCAAAGATGGGAGTTAAATTCGAGAACAGCGCTGGTTTCTCAGAGGGGAGCGTGAAGAGCAGACTGACTGTGCATTCAGGGACTGGATGGTAAGGCTGGGGCTGTGGATGCCACATCTTATTTATGGATTCACAAAGTGCAGGGTCAGGTCCTTCCACAGAAAGAATGAGTTTCCTTGAGGCAATAAAAAAGTCATGGTGATCGTCTGCCTGCTCACGATGACTGCTGCAAGCAGCCTGCACTCTGGCAGATGAAGGGAGGGGGGGGAAAGAAATGTTTTTCCAGTTCCTTTCAGTAATTGTTGGTAGAACTGCACGGTTGCAAGATCTTTGTTTTTAGAAAAATTTGTCTCGATTAGTCACCCCGAATAAATGCTTATGGTTGGTTACAGTTATCACACTTGATGCATGAGGCGAGGGGATGGGCTGGAATTTTTCTGTCATATTCTGCTAAATATAAGCCAAGTGCGGTTTCTCTCAACCAACACACTGAAGAGTTTTATGTCTGAGTTAAAGTTAACCAAAGTGCTGATCTTCAGATAACACAGAGAGATGGAAAGAAAAACAGGGGGGTCAAAGGCAGAGTGTGAGAAACTGTAACTGAGGCCTAACTGACAGTGACTGCATGGATGGAAGCAGAAGTGTAAGGCAGCTGCTTAACTGTCGCCTGTATGCAGATAATGTAGTAAAAAATAACTGTAGGTGCTAGACTTGAAGCGATATTTATATTAAAGCGATCTCTTCATTTCAGCATTCAGCAACCACATGAAAAAAGGTGTTGGCAGATAAAAATCAGCATGAACTGAGAGGTTGCTGAACATCTGAGACCTTTCCTCTTTTTGCATTGCAGCAGGAAGTCAGCGAGGTCCCCCTGATCCTACCTTCAGAGAGCCTAACTAATGGCAACATGGAGGGGGATGAAGCTGCCGAAGTCGACGGCCTGGAGAGACCCGGAGCCACGCCCAAAGATTCTGATGATGCCGCTGTTACCGTGGAGAACCTGGATCCTGAGACGGACGCTGGTGAAGGAAGGGCGGCGGCCTTGGTGGCCGCAGCCAGGGCCGTAGTGTCAGAGGGCCAGCTGAAGCAGCGGCTGGCAGCAGGGGGTCACCCGTGCGCCCAGTGCGATCGAGTCTTCATGTCCATGCAGGGCCTGAGGTCCCATGAGAGGAGCCACTCAGCCATGGCGCTGTTCAGCAAAGAAGACAAATACAGCTGCCAGTACTGCCAGTTTGTCTCGCCCTTCAGACACAAGTAAGTGGGGAGGATCGGGGTTTGTGACTGACACCTTTAACACCGCTTCCACAGTGCTGTCCCTTGTGTGTACTGTGGTACTGTTTTTAAAGAGTAGAGCGCAGTAAATTGACACTTTGGCTGAGGCAAGCACATATTCACCATATTGCTGTGTTATCTGTTGACTCTCCTTTGAACATTTTATCTTTCCTCACTTTCCAGTTCTTTAGATTTTTTGATTTTCATTAAGATGAAGTTTTAAGATTTAGTGGCTGTTTTGCTTCTGTCTCCTTTTAGAATAGTGCAAAGAAAATCCAAATGTGCATTTATATACACATAGGTGCAGATTTTTTAAGACATAGACTTTATTTAAGTGGGGGAATTTACTTGTTACTGCAACACAAGGGACAGGAAGAAAAAATGAATTAGAGTGATATTAGATAAATAAAATTAATTAAAATTATATCCAGGAATCAGTGCTTTAGTGTGACATGGATACACCAAACTTTCCAATTTTAGTGTTTTCTTTTTCTTTTCTTTTTTTGTAGAGGAGTTTGTGACTATCAAACATTTACAATCTCAAAATATGTGTAAAATTTGAATTTTCTGGCTTTTGATCAGTTTTTCACATCTGTGAATCGATTTTAAAAACATGCCACAATCCCTCTGTAAAAGAAGAAATACGTTCTCTTGCATGCCACCAAAACGAAGCCTGTGTCCGATGTTCAGAATTAGGTTCTGGAAAAGCAAATTGTCACGTATTTAAACAGATAATGGCCACTTGTCGTTAGAAAAATTTGCCTTAATGTTAGCCCTTAAGCAGGGGAAGTTTCATAACGATCGCCATGCAAGCAGGATGAATGCAAAGACCATGTTCTTTAAGATGTCAGTCCAGCTTTATGGGGAGCTCTTACATGCAGCTACTTCTTGCTGAGAAGCTTCTTCCTGTTATTTGGCTATTGCTAGTGCTGTTTGGCTAAGTGGCTGGATTAGCAGATGCAGCCTTGAGGAAGTGCGATCAGTGTTAACCTCAGCGATACACATTGTGCACCCTGTGGTATTTGAATGCTCTGACTGTGAAGCAGCATTACTTGGAAATGTTTAGTTTGCGTTAGCAGTCGCTTGGCAGGAGGCAGTGAGTCAGACATTAATCTATTAAAAATTACAGTTAAAAACGGATGAGTGGTTTGAACCCTTTGCAGCCCCAGTAAGCGGTGTATATTTAAGCTAAACGCCTCACCAGCCTTTACACCAGCTGCTCTTTAGATCAACTAGATGTTAAAGTCATTTTGTACAGAGCACAGTTTTACACCTTATTCTGTTTACCCTATCACAATCCCTTTGAATCTTCAATCTTCTCCAAGATTTCCTGCCTCCTAGGAGAGAAAGACAAGCATTACAAGCGAGGCAGACATTTTTTTTTTTTTTTTGGTAGCATGATTTGTTTTATCCATCACAGAGACACAGAGCGAGAGGGGAAAGAGAGAGTCCTCATCTCCTCTGAGCTCCCAGGTGTAATCCCTCTGTACTGTATGTGCCCTGACCCAGAAAGAAGCCGCATTCCCATGCCACCTAGGAGGCTGGCATTAAAAACACAGCTACCGTCCCCACAGGCACTCACACACTCATTCCCACCAGGGGATTGTGGGTAGATGAGTTCACCCCACGGCTCCTTGTTCTGTAGTCATTGGAAATGTGTGGCTGTTGTTTGCGAGGTAAACAGAATCGAGCGCTTTAGACGCCGCTGAAAAGAAGAAGGGGAAAAAACCCCCGCTGTTGAAATCATCAAAGTGGATGCTGTAGAGCTGCTTTCTCTTTCTTTCTCGTACTCCCGTCTTGTCACCGTCTCTTTCTCTTGTCCTCATTTCATCCATTTTTCTCATTTTATCCTCTTATCTCATATCCTCCCTTCTGTGTTTTGCTGTTGTTGTTGTTTTTAACTTCTTTTTTTAAAATTTTGTTTCATTGCCAGTCTGGACCGACATGTGCAGTCTCACCACGGGCACCACAAGCCTTTCAGGTGTAAGCTCTGCCCCTTTAAATCTGCCTACGTGAGCCGCTTGAAGAGCCACCTGCATAAGGCACACACAGGTAAATAAAAAAAAAAAACACAAGCAGACACAGAACATTGTCACATACAGCTGTATCTCTGACTAACAAGCTATTCCTAGACCCATATACCTACCAACTTCCTGTTTATCTTCTCCAAAAAGATGTTCTGTGTGATTATCGAGCACAACTCAACTAGTGGGTTAGCCTTAGCAGCATTTTAACCATTCACTAAATCCAGGGATTTAGTTTGAATTCCTATTTTAACACTTAAAGGCCAAGTGAGCATTTGTATTTTTAATATTATGTATTAATTTAATTCTATTATTAACATTTTCTTTATTGGGGAACCTAGCATGCTACAAAAGTGAAGGTTTACTGGCCGTTGTGGCATAATGAGATTATTTTTGTTGTCGAAGGAGCCAGACAGCAGACAGCAATTTGAATTCATGTTAATGCAAATGCAGAAAATCTCCACCTGAGCTATCAAAACACAAGCAAAATGAAGCAACCTTGAAACTGGTGAGGCAGATAAGCTAGTCCTACGGAGGATTTGAATAATGCTTTGAAGAAAAATCGCTAAGATGCGCTAGATCCGGGATGTCAAATATAAGGCTCGGGGGCCAGAATCTGTCCAGCAAAGACTCCAATCCTGTGAGGCTCTGGAAAATGTGAAATGTATTTTCATATCTTTTATAGGTTTTCCTAATGATAAAGACCTCCACCACATGCATTCACACTACACCAAAATAATCAAAAAATGTATACTGATTCCACCATCAGGCCAGGGTCTTTCTGTGTGGAGTTTGCATGTTCTCCCCGTGTTTGCGTGGGTTCTCTCCGGGTACGCCGGCTTCCTCCCACAGTCCAAACACATGCACTTAGTGGGGATAGGTTAATTGGATAATCCAAATTGCCCATAGCTGTGAATGTGAGTGCGAATGGTTGTCTGTCTCTGTGTGTTAGCCCTGCGACAGACTGGCGACCTGTCCAGGGTGTACACCGCCTCTCGCCCTATGACAGCTGGGATAGGCTCCAGCGGACGCGAATGGATGGATGTATACTGATTTAACTTTCAACTTTTTTTCAGTTTGTAATAAGTCAGTCTGATCTGTAAAGGTCAGAAATTTTACAGTGGGTCCATAGTTTACAATTTATTTCTTACAGTTTAAGCCCAAAGATTCCTTTAATTTGTTATGGCTGCAAGTGTAGTTAAACCTCTTTACACTGACAGAAAGAGCAGGTTCACTGGTTAAGATCAAAGTCTGACGTCCCCGCTCTAGATCTTTGAGGCAAACCAATGTTTAGTTACATTCAATAAGTGGAATTGTGAAAACAATCAGCATTGAATGTTTCCATTCACATTGCTTTTGTATTGAAGCTACCAGGAATTTATATTGAAGATATTCTTACTAGAAATAGTTCAGTGCTGTGTGTGGCAAGCCAGTGTTAGAGTTAGATTTGGATCAGGATGCTGCTTCCTTTTAAGATGTTAAGCAAATACATTTAACAGAAGCAGGAAGTACAAGGCTGGAAATCCCCATGGGAACATTCAGAACATCAAAACCAAAAATTATAAAGTAAAGCGTGCACCAGTGTGCAGTTAGATGCTATAATAGAGCATAAAATAATAAAATGGGTCACTGTATTGGGCTTCAATTTGTAAATGAGAGATAAGCTGTGATAACCTCATTGTAACCTTTTGTATTTTATGAAGTACTCTTTTTGTGTGGCTCACTAACCTGCGCTGAACGCTTTTTAATGAACCAAGGATTACAGTTTTTATGAGCTCTTCGTTCAGGTGCAAATTCAAACTTTCAAATAGCAATCAAATCAAATTTCTTCTAAGTCTAAAATATGGGACCAGCTTCAGCATTTTTGCTTGAAGTTTAAGAAGCTTTAATAAACGCTGTAACGCAGGAGGAGCCCTGTTGCCAATAGGTTATTACATTTGCTCCAGATTTCCTCAAAGGGCTTTGTTTGTGGTCGGGGATGTGTTTATCATCACCGCTTTCATTAACAAATGCTCCCTAATTAGCTATCTAGAACCATGTGCAGGTCTTTGCAAGCCTGGTATGTATAATACTTCTGTGTTGATGTAAAAATCAAGTCCAACGCCTCATGATCCTCAATATTCTTCCAGGTGAGCAGCACACATACAAGTGCTTGTCCTGCCCCTTCACTTCTATGACCATCAGCCAGCTGAAGGAGCACTCTCTGAGAGACCACGGTGAAGTCTTGACCCTTCCCAAACTCCGAGCAGCCAACCAGGCTGCGCATGCCACCCTCAGGCCCCCCCGACCGGCCACTAATCCAGAACAGACTCCCCTAGCACCTGATGGTATGAGATCATGCGTAATCTTCATTAAGCATTGTTTTCTTCGGTTTGTCTCTGGGTAAAAGGAACAAATTATAATATTTTATCTAGTGAGATTTATAGGTGCTGGTAAGCAGCATGCTCCTGGCTCACCACAGTCGACTACAGCATTTTCCAGCTTTGAATCTTACATTTAATGAAATTCACTGCAAAGAAGTTATATAGAAAACTGCAGGAGCTCATGTGTAATGTTTTTTTTTTTATAGTCAAATAGGAGTCAGCATGAAGTAGCTGTCACTGAGGGTGTATGCATTTAACTGTATAACTGGTTGCCAGGGTAATCTCAGGTGTCTATATGGGGTATCATTGGGAAACAACCTCTCACGCCCAATCACTTCTGTCGAAACACACATTTCAGTCACTTGAATGTCACGATCCTCCCATCCCCGAAGTATCAGACATTCTCAATGTATGCTTGGATATGCAGGCAGGAAAGTGCCGTCACATTGAGGGGGAATAGTGTTAATAAAATTAAGCGGGGATGCCTAACAAGCATAGCCATCTGTAGAAGTGAGTCTGGTATTCGTGAGTCATGCATTCGTGTTGGAGAAATGCTTTAATGTAGTACTGTGGCTGTTTAGATTTGACTACGTAAGACACTGTTTTTCCACAGAATATGTTCAGACGGGGACGCGCCGTGACTCTAGGCTGGTGTAGAAGTAAACCCCTTGATGTAATCCCATGTTTGAGGTGTTATAGTGGCTTTGCAGCGGCTGCTTTAGCTTGCAGACTGTTCTTGGCAGCAGCTGTCACCTTGCTGCTGGAGCTGTGGAATCTTCCCTGGAGCTGAAGCGGGGCAGCATTCCTCAATGCACCATCCACCACTGTCAGCTGTGCCCCACCAAGACAAATGAAGCATTGAGAGAGCGGGGCTGACATATTGAATGTCTCTTTACTGAGCCAAACTAGCTACCTTCAGCTGAATGTCTGAAATTCAAACAGAGGGAGTTTGTCTTGTTGGCAGGGTGTCTTGAAAAAGATTTCCATTTGATCGCCCGTTATTAGCGGCAATGTTTACTTGAATTTCTTGGAAAATTCCTCTTAACAGTTGTACCTGGCAGAATTATGAAAATAAAACCAAAAGGTCTTTGAAATCCAGCCTCATCATCGCTTTTAGCAAAATGGCAGAGCAGGCGTATTAGTTTGATCCACACCATATCTCGGTGACTACTAAACTGCTATACACGCTCATCATCCCCGCAGGATGAATAATTAATAGCTTTAGGAACTCTATAAAGCAAAGGATTAGGTTAAAGTTTTTCAGTGCTTTAGTTTATGACCAAATACCTGCAAAGCGAGTGAGTTTCTAAAGGTTTCAGCTGTACTTACAATGTGTGTTAGCTTGCAGGTAACTCCTTTATGACTTCCGTGTTAGCTTTTCCAATTTGAGGCCGACAGCTTGGCAGTTAGTGTAGGCAGCCGCTATCGTAAGGTTTTCTCCTCCTTTCCCTTAACTTTCCCACACAGGTATTCCATCTCTAATGCAGTACAATAAATAGTTTTAGCCTTTAATGAACAATTTAAGAAGCGACGTCCCCACCTAACTACAGAATCTGCTCTTCATCTTCCGTCTCATCTCCATACCTCCTCCACATCGCGGAGAAGATATTACAGGAATTAATCAAGCGTGGCGCTGTTTAATTTAATAGAGCTCTTCCGTCTCCTCTGCCTAAGTCAAAAAATGGATCTCAAGAATTTTGTAACAGCAAAGTTTCAAAGAAAAGTTGTTGAGTTTTTTTTTTCCCCCATTCCCTGCTTGCTTTCGCCTACTCTTAGTGCTGAATGAGGTATTTTTCGCACGGAGAAGAACTCTGTTAGTGTCACTGTAGTTTACTTATTGATGTGTTGGAGGCTCAAACTAGGACGAGAATATGAGCCGGCTCGATGATATTATAGAGGAGGGAAAGAGGCAGGGTACAAAATGACAACAGTCACAGTTACACTTCGGCGGGGGTGTGAGGGACATTTGGTGTAAGCACATCTGAACACCTCTTCTTTACAGAGGCATGGATCATATATGGCCCTTTTATTCAACGTTATGTATTCTTTCTATCCACTTACTGAAGACTTTATTAGAACCACGTACCTTTTCGTATGTGTATCTAAACAGACACTTATTTTCCAGTAGTGTAGTAGCACAATCTTGCTGATACACATTAGAAGCTTGTGTTAGTGGCATAATTGTCAGTTCCAGACGGGCTGATTTGGTGGTTTGAGTGTTTTCGAAGCTGCTGATCTCATGAGATTTTTACACAGTCTCTAGAGTTCACTACTGAGCACCTCGATGGCAGTCGGATATTGTTTGAATGCTACAGCCTATCGGAGGACCATCGCTGACCTCACACATCCCTTTATGATACAGTTAACCCTCTAATGGCGACATTTAAGCATAGTAAGTAAATAAGTAAAAGATTGCACACTGGTTTCATTAAAATGACACAACCGTGCTCCTCGGTGACACCCCCCCAGTCACCAGATCCGAGTCTAACACCTTTGGGATGTGGCGTAAAGTGTGGTTCATAGCATGCAGCTGACAAATCTGCGGAAATTATGCGAAGCAATCATGTCGGCGTGGAGGAGAATCTCAAAGGAAAGTTTCCAGCATTTGTGGAATCTGTGCTGCAAATAACTGAGGGTCTGTCGAGAGCAAATCGAAGCTTTTCCCAGTGTTAGTTATGGAGCTCATAATAAATTCCCTGGTGTAATGTTTACTCTAAAAAAAATTAAATGTTAATGAAATGTAATCAGACTTCTTACATAAACTGAACAAAACTGGGAGATCAATTGATCCAAGTAGATAAAGTAGGTTAAACTTCACCCTGCTGTGCAAAAAAAATTCATCAGCTCGACAACTTCACCGTGCGCTGGAGTCAGTCGGTGACTGATGATGATGATGAGTTGTGGTTGGAGGGGTTACTTGGTGAGGGAAGAAAATAATTAAGTCTTGCCACCTTGTATACAAATCCTGTCCTATGGTAAAACATAGAACATCTAAAGATAAAACATCAGTGTAAAAAGCGATCTTACTTGCCAGACGTTACATTTTCCCCATGTCCGCATACACTGCGTCACCTTTTATTAGACCCTGAGGTTGTCTAAACGCCTCCGCCTCTCCCTCAGATCCGTCATACCTGGAGCCAGTGGATGTTCGTCAGCAGCTCAGTCATTACCAGCTGGCCTCCCGCAGTCAAATGTCTTCCAGCTCGACACCTGGTGGCTCAACGGTGGCCGACAATCGTCCTGAGAATATCCTCACGTGCGAGTTCTGTGAGTTCAGCTCCGGATACATGCAGAGTCTACGGCGTCACTACAGGGACCGTCACGGTGGCAAGAAGCTCTTCAAGTGCAAAGACTGTTCCTTTTTCACCTGCTACAAGTAAGTGAAAAACAAAATTTAACAGAGAAACGTAGAAAGATGTCCACACGTTGCACTTAGTATTGGCACATTTGCAGGTGCTCATTTAACCTCATAAAGTCTGAACTGTCAAATAATTGCCTGAAAATTCTTTTTTTTTTGGGAAACTGGAGTGTTTACTGAAGTTTCTGACTATTTTTTAAAAGAAATTAAATATTTGCATATATGAGTTTTAATTTCCATCATTTTTTGCCACAGTTGGCGCTTTTGTGCAGTTTACTGCTTAAAAACATATTCTACAATGTATTCAGCTTTTTCAGGAAAACAAAAATCTCATTTTCGTCTTAATTCACAAAAACTCTCGGATCAAATATGAAAACCTTACAGGGTCTGTCTGTCTTTTAATCTGCCTCAGGAATACCTTCACCATGCACGTAGAGGCGGGTCACTACAACAACATGCCAGAAGACCTCGCTAAAGACCTGCGCTGCCCTCTCTGCCTTTACCACACCAAACGCAAGAGCAACATGATCGACCACATTGTTCTGCACAGAGGTACGCTGCCTTCAAAATGGATGTTTTTCTGTTTTTTTACAAGTCAACTTTATTGGTGGGTCATGCTGTGGGAGACTGGTTTTCAATGCTGTGGCTCAGGTTGTAGAATTAACCTCAGGGTCAAAGGGTCAGTCCGCGTGAATATTGGTTTTTTTTCTAGCACTTACCATTTAGGAGTGAAACCAGCTACAAAAGGAAAGGCGTGTGTTGTGGTGAGATCTGAAGACCTTTGGTGTCGGCGCTGCGGCCAGTTTGGCGAATGTTTGCTAGCTCTTGAGTTGTTCTTTAGCTCTTGTTCTTTCTGTGTAGTAAACAGACATGAGCCATCAGAGATATCAATCATCTTATATAACTGCCGGCAAGACCGAAAAACAGTGCATTTTCTAAAATGTCAAAACATTCCTTTTACAGCAAACGCCATTAGATTCAAAGTCGGCGTCATACTGCCTGTGCTGGCATTTGCAGTGTTCAACATGAGGGAGACGGTTAAATGATATTTGAGTCAGGACTACTACAGTCAAAGGAAGATTGTTATTTCCATCTGCTGTAATTTATACTTGGCGGTATGCCTCGGCTGTGGAGTAGGACAGCACAGATCCCCCGTGCAGGGGAGAGCAGGCGTTAGCGTCTGTAGATATGACACTGATGAGAGACCCAACATGAAAGGAGCTGGTGTGGAGGTGGGTTGCAGCCACAGCGAATTGTAGGCAGGCTAAAGCGGCTTAAATAAACACGCCCCATGTCAGATTTGCCAATCTGATACATAGAGGTTTCTCATCTGAGCCGTCAGCTGATGTGGGCTAGCACTGTGGTCAGCTGATCTGCCGGAACTGCAGCTGAGCTCGGCTTGATGGACAAGGCAAACATTTAAATTTCTCCTGACAAGAATGTTTTTCATGTATTTTTATCACGAGGAATAAAGACACACCAGTAAAAGTAACGGTAACACAAGCAATACCAACGGTCTTTACATGTTATGTGGAGCGTTTTTCTTGTTTTTCAATAGTTAAAGCATCACTTTCTGTAAATGAAAGCGTTTAAAGTGACAGATAACAAAAGCAAGCAAAGAAAGTGCGACTGCATTTATAGTGTTCGGGTACTTTTTATGATAGAAAGCTTTTACCATCCACTACCTGTATTTCCTCCTTACTTTCTCCCCGTCACTCTCTTCTCTCACTCCACCAGAGGAGCGCGTGGCTCCATTGGAGGTCAGCCGCTCCAAGCTGTCACGTCACCTTCAGGGCCTGGTTTTCCGTTGTCACAAATGCACCTTCACATGCTCCAGTGACCAGGCCCTGCAGCTGCACCTGCAAAAGCACGCTGAGATCAAGCCCTACCAGTGCCAGCTCTGCTATTATGACACCAATAGACGGATCCAGCTAGAGGACCATCTACGCCTTGAGCACAAGGTCGGTTGGAGTTCACGTATAATGGTGTGGTGTTCAAGTAAATTCAAACTAGTAGTTCTGAATCGTGGTGTCGTTTGGCAGACGAGTCTTGCTTTTCACTGTAAGAGTGTCTTAATAAACATGTTTGTATTTAATTATTGCTCTTCTCACTTGGTGTAACGTGAGATGTTCATCACTGAAACACTGAATAGTCTTACTCGCTCTCAATGTGTAAAGACGGAAAATCTAGTATTATAAAAACATTACACACAAACACACATTCATTTTTTTTAAATATTAGCATTACATTTAAAAAATGTAAGCGTTTAAAAAAACACATTAAGCATTTAAAATACAGATTGTTATTTGGCAAGAAAAGGAGTTTCACGTTAACGCACCAAAATCCAGTGGAAATGGTACTTACAGTACAATAAAGCAACAGATCAGGGGAACACAGTTTTCTGCCAAAAACTGTGTTTCAGGGGAACACAGTTTTTGGCAGTTTTCTGGACCCCAGGCAGTGTTGCATAAAAGTACTGTACCTCCTAAAGGGAGGAAATGAGCAAAATACTGCATTGCTTTGTCTTTTTCTTTTTAAAAGCACGAGTAATTTGTAAAACATTTACAAACGTACTTTTAAGTAACAAGAAGCACTCTCGAGAGCACAAACTACCACCAAGGCAGCTCGCTCAAGGCAGTATTTACTTTTAAGGGAGTACTGTTGTATTTTTTTATATACTCATTCTGTTTTCTTTGTTCTTTTTAAATGTACGTTAAGACGTTTGTAGTGGAGTAAAAATCAGAAAAGGGCAACTTGACAGACGTTTACTTTGATTACACAAACACGTGTAGGAGTAGGTAATGGTAATAAGTATTGATTTGTAAATAACTGGGCATGAATAAATTGAGCTTATTACATAATATTATGCTACAGTATATATTTCTAACCAACTAGGCAGCTCCTTCTCTTTCTAAAAATGGTATCTATATATGTACCGTATTTTAGGGTCATATTGAAAGAAAGGCGGAATTGTCAAATGAAATGCCAGTGTCATTGCCAATACATTGCCTTTGTTTGTAATGTTGCCAATACAAGTAAAGGCAATAAGCACAATTTTAAAAATAAAAAATGCATTTTATGAAAGTTTGACCTGATTTGACCTCGAGAAGAGGTCAGAGGTCAAGGTTACGTCATATTTAGAATCCCCATAGATCTTTACCTTTATGCCTATATTTGCACACAGGTTTAAATAGCTCTATATAGCATTGTTGACACGTTGTTAGCAAGTTGACCTTCAGATCAAGCCTTTGACCTTGAAGGAGAGGTCAGAGGTCAAATGTAACACAATGTTTTAAATCTTTATATAGTACTTTCTATACGTTGACAATACTCAGCACACTTGTAAGAATCAGAGTTTCTGAGTCGTAAAGCTTTTTCTGAGTTTTCAACCAATAATGAAGTTGACCTCGGTGTATGTAACCCAGATTTTAATGGATATTTAACATTCAGTTTTACCAGAATTTATTCAAAACTGTTGGAGCTACTGTATCGTGTTTACAGGCAGAATGACAGGAACGCAGGCAAGCGAATAACAAAATATAACCTCCTCGTCAGAGGTAAGAAGTAACAACCTCAAGGCTGTCAGTGAGCGCGGCAGTCAGACTAGATGTATACCTCCTTTTTTTTTTTTTTTTTTCCCTCCCTCTGACTATGTAATGATAAATCACATTTAAATTGGAACAACAATAATCAGTCCCCATTAGCATATATTTGTGGTATTTGAAAAGTTGCACCGGGAATAAATAGGAAAGTCTTTACTGTTTACTTGGGTGTTGTAGGTTAACCTTATTAAGAGCAGGCAACTCACTGCTAAGCATTTTTTTTAAATTTTATATAACTAATCAAATGACCAAAAAAAGAAGAGCCACATTTTTCCAAATAGTAGCTCAGCATGGGGTAAAATTTGTAAAGAGGCTGCTCTGGGTTTGACATTAAAATCTGCTCATTTTAAGGTAGAAAAAAACTGCCTCAGTGATTCTGCTGACATTTGTTACACCTGCGATTTTATTCATTTATTTTTACATGAAACCTTAGTTGGTCATAAACTAGAGGATTGGAGTGTCTGCAATTCGAATAAAAATATGTAGATGCTCTCATATTATCAATAGGCTCCATTTCAAAGTCTTCCTTTATCTATCAAGGTGTAACAAAACTAAAGAAGGGCAGTGCATTGATACATTGTGTAGGTGTCATATTGCTACAGTTTCAATATATTCTTACAAATCAGTCCAGGAGAGGAAAAAGAGTTAATCTGTTACTCTCTCTTAATAGGGATGAGATGATGTGCGATGGTAGGTGGAAAGAGCTTTAAAGGGCACCCTCTTAAGTTCTTTTTCAACCTTTACCTGAGATTTCACCCAGTGCTTGTTGGGATAAAGTCAAACCCAGCTTTTAGTTGAAAAACGATTTGCTTGCTTCAGAGCCATGATTCTCACATATAATTTATAATCATATCTCTTTGATTAAACCGTGAGATGCTCTTTTTATCAGACGCCTATAAATACGGTTTTCGGGGTTGACGTTTGCGATAGTTTTATTTACAATGGAAGAGGTCAGTACGACCTTTTTTCCCCTGCCTCTTCACTGGTTGTTGTGTGTTTAACCTATATATAAAAAGTCAGTTTTGAGTTTTTCTATTAATTTATATGAATTCAGAGCTATTTCAGATCATCTTTGTTTTGTTTTTTCCTGTTTCAGATTAATGGTAGTTCTGAAAAACTTTCAGACTGTTAGAAGGAAGCATGACAGATCAGGTTTCTTCCTGGGTGAGGCAGCAGGCTAAAGCTTATTCATGCTAAAGGATGATGTGAGTTGAGGTTTGGAGGGTTGCTGTTCCGTGTCTTCAGGGAGTATGGGAGGAGGAAATTACTCAAAGTGTGAGATAATAGGTGACAAGATGAATGAGATATTGGAACAAGTTTCCTTCCTTTGTTAAATGTTCTATTTTAGATTATCTGAGTTTGTCAACTAGAGATACAAAAATCTCCTTGCATAATTCTTGCGAATCAGACGGAACTTTGACTGAGAAGTAAAGCGTTCAGCAAAAGCTACGACTGTTTAAAAAAAGACAGGCGTTCACCTGCTAAGGTCTTACAAAAACCAGACATTTCAGTTGTTTGAGCACTTTGGTCTATAAATAACCACCAAAACTCACTTTGACTGATACCAGGAATTTCTGTGCTTGTGCTAAAAATATACCGCTTTCACCATGACTGTCGTATCCCATACAGGCAGGATGTGGACTTGTGTTACAGTGAATGAATATAGGTCAGAGAAACATAGCTGCTGGAGGAAAAATTGCATCAAAAACCAAATCCAAGCAGAAACAGTTAGCTTTGTGGTCTCAACCCAGATCTGGAATTTCTAACAGGTTTTCATTGCGTTTTCATTTTCCTGCTTAAAATCAAACAAACAAAAAAGGCCAAACATGCACATTCTGATGTTGTCAAAGCCTGGAAAGTTTCAACTCTGATTTTGGGGAGCAAGCAGGGGGAGCTCCTTGAAATAAACCCTGGCTGACGAACACCACACTAACCTGAAAAACACACATCTCCTGTGTCCGATTAGGTAATCCGCAACTTTGAACTGATGGGCCGGGTCAACCTGGACCAGCTGGACATGATAAAGGATCAAGGCAGCAGTGCTGAGGAGGAGGAGGAGGAGGAGGAGGAGGAGAGAGAAACTATGGAGATGGTGTCAGATGGAAAAGTGGCTCTGGAGGAGGAAGAGGAGGAAGCGGAGGAGGAGAATGACGATAATGATGTGGGAATGGAAATCATTGAGAACATGGTGGAGGGCCAGACAGAGATGGACGATGAAGAGATGGAGGAAAACGTCAAAGACGAAGACGATGAGGTGGAAGAAGTAGAAGAGGTGGAGGATGAGGAGGACGAAGACGAAGTCCAGGAAGTGGGGGAAGGGAAGCCTGCCCCTCAAGGTAACGTCATATCCAAAAAACTGTTATTTTACGACTGGCCTGTCAAATCCAAAACTCTATATTATGACTTTAAAAAACAAACAAACTAGACTATAAAAGCAGAATAGACTCTTTGACGAAGATTACTGGGGACCACAGTGCAAGGGATTATGTGAAGTATAGCTGACCTATGTTTTTGCTATACATTATCTCCTGTGTCGCTCTTTGATCTCAGTAAATATGCCCATAAGTAGGACATGCAACAATATTCTGGAAGTATGATTTTATCTCAATTCCATAACATTTATCTCTTTGTCAATTATTCATGTTTATGTTCTTTATTTGTAGTCCAGCTTTCAGAAACCAGATTGTCATTCTGAGCTGATTTTCTTATTTTATCATTTTAGCTTCTATTTTGCTGTACTTAACTATATTGGTATGTCTGCAAAAAGTACATTAAGTATGGAAAAAAAATCTGATCAATCTGTAGGTATGGGGATGTGGAGGCTTGTTTTTAAACATGTGTGAATTTGCTGTATTCTGAAACTCTATTTCCCAGAAGTCCTTGCATCTCCCATCAGCAACAGCAGCAGCAACAGCTCTGGGCCAAGCAGTGCAGAGAAGCGTATTCCATGCGAGTTCTGCGGCCGCTGCTTCACAAACAGCCTCGAATGGGAACGACATGTCCTTCGACATGGCATGTACGTCTATTTTTTTTTTCCTCTCTCTCTTCTTCGTAACTGTCTCTTTGTGTGTGAGCCTGCATACTTTCCCTACCCAGTCAGCTCTTCCAGTCTACTTTTAAATGCCCTCTGTGGCCCTTTTTAGCCATTTCTCTGCTGTCATTTATGTACAAAAAAAAATCTGCATTCAGTTCAACTGATGAAAGGTTGTGCTGATACAAAACCTAAGGAAAAAGTTGACAAATCATTCGAGAGTTAAGATGTTTGTTGACATGAATTGATGAAAATGAGGTTTTTCCAGATTTTGTCTTTGGTGTGCAGCTGTGGAGAAACGTGACTTTGGTAAAGCACCAGGTGCATCCTTTTCAAAGATGTTTGCATTCAAGCGTTAATGTTACTTAAGGTCAACCCAAACCTGTCTCAGCAAATTGCTGCCTGTGTTCTGCTGGAGCTCTTCATCTTACATCTGTAGCTGCCCAGCAATTGCTTTGAATTGTTTTTGTTCTTGGAGAGCAGTTGCATGCGTTTGTGGAGACTGACTTTCGATTTCAAGGCAGTTCCACCGATGGGATGGGAGGCAACCTGTCTTGTTTGCAAATAATTGCCATCTAACTTATAAATGCAGAAATATTGCCTACAAATTGCAATCAATCTGAGTTCATCTGCACAGAATTCAACTCATGAACTGTTTGCCAATATTCATATACTGTATGACAAAAGTTGCTTAGTGCCTATTTCAGTCTGCAGTTAAATTGCTTTCTTGCAGCAACTATGTCACTATTTGTGAAGCTATATCTGAATTAAATCTGAGGATCTGGCTAAAGTCTGAATGTAACTAAATGCAAGAAGCCAATTCTGTTCATATAGAGTGTTTTCAGTGGGAGAAAATTTTCATTACTTATCCAAGTGACATCTTCAGTCTCAGTTGACTGCAAGTTTCTCCAAACTTACAAACAGTACTTTTGCATAACGACTGAAACCTGCTGGAGTCTGAATGTTTACCACCACCTAGATGCACTAAAATTGTTATAAATACAACAACTGACTGCAAGTGGTCACAAACGGGGGGCCTTGTCTTTTGAGTCATTTCAAAGTTCCTTGCAAACAGTCGCAATAATTTTGGTTGTGCCACAGTCACAAACTAGTGTTTTCCATAATATGACTGTAGTGTAACTGAGATATGTTACCACTTTTGCTGCTAGTGTCATTGTCGGTGCACACCACTTTGTTTAATTGCTGTATTTTTTGCAAACTCACACACTCATTGATGTCTTTCTGTGCATTGTTCCTCTGGCTTTAGGATGGTTAACAACAGTCGACTGGACACCAGCACCACTTCAGCAATAGAGGCCTCAGCTTCATCTTCCACCGGCTCCTCTGTGTTTGCAGACACAAGACTGGACCTGTCCAGCAACAGAAAAGAGGACGGGAACCCCACTGATCTATCTTTGGCAAGTCAAAGCCAGTATGTGGAAGACAAAGAAAAGCTTGACACCAAAAAGGATCAACAGTTCGGCTGAAGCGATTGTGGCCTCTTGAGATGCTGTGCTAGAAAGTGATAAGATTGGGTAGGATCAGCGCCGAGTAGTGGGATCAGAAAATAAGATGTCAAAGGAAACAAAAGGTCGAAACATTAAAAAAAAAAAAAAAAAAAGAGTTTTTATGAGTTGGTGCATTATTAGATTTTAGATGTTACATATATAAGTATTAGGTTGTGCTGCATAAAACGGCTAAGCTCTTTAAATGGGCGGTCCCCTAGGACAGATTTTAATATATTGGTAACCAATAGTGAACAGAACTCTTTATTGCTGACATTCTGGTCAAATCCACAGTAAAAGTTCCCACCTAGATAAACTCCACTATTTATAGAGAATGTTGTCCAAAACGAGAAACTAAATTTTAGCATTTTATTATTTGAAGCACCTTTCACACTCCTCCCCTGCTGATTCAACACAGTGGTACTGAAATTTTACCTAAAACAAAAAGGCATGAAAGCATTTACAGCTGTGACCCACTGTAGACCAAGCTTTTCTTATATTTTATCAAAATTTCAGAGGTTTTTTTGTTGTTGTTTTTTAGTGAAGTGTGTGGAAGTATTTTTGGAGAAATAGTGGCACCTTATGTATTTGAGTAAAATCACAAATCTTGTTCTCTCCCTCTGCAAATTGCCCCAACGTTTGATCGGAATTGCTATAATTTTTGGTCCCTTTAGTATTATACTATGTATAAATCTTTGGCCTGTGGCACCCTTTGCATTTTACTTCTACTCCTTTTGTTTTTTTGGGGGGGGGTTTTTATTGTCCAGAAATTCACTGTGAAAATCATAGAAATAATGGGATCGGCTTTAATCTCCTGTAAGATATTATGTTGAGTGTAGTCCGGGTTTTCCTTTGCCCTCAGCAGATCCCACAACGTCTCTCCACAGCCAGCTGATTTATTGTTTTTTTTGGTCCAATAATTTTAGAATATTAAATGAAACCGTGGAACATTTTACCTTCATACTTTGAAATTCTTCCGAGTTACAGCCTCCCCAAGTACACGATGGTTGCTATTGCCACTTTCTATTTCATATTCTAGCCTTTTTGAACCCCCATAACCTGTAAGGGACAGAAGGATCTTTACAGAAGAATAAAGTTATCATTATTACTTAAATTGATTTCCATAGCATGAAGGTAAAAAAGAAAAGCAATGTATAAGTACCACTCCATTTGTCATTCACCACGATTTTGCATTGCTTCATTGAATATACTGAAGTTATTATACCAAAAAAGGCTGATTGTGAGGTGGAAGTGACTTTAACATGGATTGACCTAGTGATTTGTTTAATGTGTCATGACCTTACCTGTGTCCGTTAAGGATTAGCCTGGATTGCAACTACCAGTTTTACGATCAATGGCAACTTTTCTGAGAGACAAAGATTACACTTGTCTTTTCAATGCAAAATGTGTAATCAGGTGTGCCTGAAATCCCGCTCTCTCCTCGTCCTCTGCGGAGGAGTAAGAGTCCACGCCTCCGCCGAGATCAGGAGGTTCTAACCGTATTGGAGTGGTCTGGTTCACTGGATTACACTGTGCACGGGGGATCGGACCATGCCAAGTGTCAACCCACCACAGCTGTGTTTCAAAACCAGTGCACAAGTGCCTTAAAATGCAGCTCCCCTTACGGCCGCTATATGGCTTTTGATTGCTTTAACAGTAATAAGGAATACACCAAACGTCCCTCTAAAATTTCAAGTTAAAGTTGTGTGTTTTTCCGCAAGAATTTGCTCTATATGAATCTATTCCAATGTGTGCCTTATTGGCAATAATTAAGATCAGATCAGATCGAGTTAAATTTATCTTTATTGTAATTGCACAGAGCAAGTACCAGAAAAGTAAAATGTGATTTATCATGTAGCGCAAAGATATTGAGACTTTTAGCGTAACCAGATTACCAAAAAAAACCTATTCTAATCTAATCCGCCAGATATAGTTTTAGTCACTCAACTATATGCATTTTATTTCTTTTGACCTCCCCGATCCACTGTAAGCACATGGGATTTAATTAGTTATGCTCACATTATTGAGAGTTCGATAAGGAGGATAGTGTGTATATAGAAGGAAAAGCTGCTTTTGATTATTTTTGAGTGTTTGTTTCATGTTTTCGCACCACAAATGATATCCCGGGCTAAACTGAGTATGTTTGTAGCCTTCTTTGTTTCTTTGAAAAATGTCTGGACCTTTCACTGTCACCTCTGTTGATTAGATTATGGAAAGGTTGCTCTACTGTATTTGTATGTGCTTGCGTTGAGCATTCAAACATAGGCTTTGAAATGTCTCTTCAGAAACACATGGCTGAGGCTAAGGGAATGGCCCTGTTTTGCTATAGTCTCCGGCCCAGTTTTAAAAAAATACAATGAAAAGACAAGTGTAACCTGAGCAGGAAGCTCTGAAAACATTTGTTTCTACGTGTATAGGAAAAATCTATAGGAAAAATATGAGACAATGTTAAAGATTCACTGTTTTTAAAGGTCTCAAATTCCCTGATCTTAAAGACCTCTGGAATTTTTTTTTTTCTGTTTTGACTCACCTGTCATAGTCTGCATTTGTGTGCTTCTTGTTAGACAAAGCTGTTATATAATTGTTAATATTGACAAAAGGCAGAGATTGTATTTGTTGGAAGCTGCTGCTTGAATGCCCTTAAGCCTTATGAGAAGTGAATAGCAATGAAGTCAAATTTGCATCCAACTCCAATAAGACCAGCAAGAACAATTAAACAGTCTGGAGAGGGGAAAAAAGAATGGCTAATAACTCCAATGTTAAGAGGAACACGTAATAAAGCAATGTGTTCTTGGTACCAAAATATTTACCACGCCTGATGTGTTTGCTGCTGGAATCGGCTTTCATAAGCATTGAACTGTTGATGGAAATGGCAAATCTGGGTTTGAACCATAGACTTGTTCTATGGGTTGAACTTGGACGAAGTACATGTTTGCAGCCATGTATAGACAACAAAACTACTCGTTAAGTGTTTTGAACTGTGGTGTTTCAGAAAGGATAACTTAACCCTTTTTTTTTCTTTAAGTGTTGACTCTTTTTTTATTTTTTTTATTTTTTTTTATTTTAAAGGGAAAAAAATAAATCTAAAGATCATAGCTAACCCTTGGGGGGCTTTGAGTCCCCAATCCAACATTATTATCCTGTTGTGCAATGTCTGGTTCCAATGGAAATGCATCCATATTTTGTATCGTAATGGGAATGAGCAGATAGGAAGCACAGTGTGGTTGTACAATAGTAAACATAAAGGAAATTAATGCAATTCTCTACTGATTGATGGCCAGGGCTTTTACTGTTGAGGAAGAGACAAGTAAAGAATAGTTTGCTTTGGGAGCATTTACCTAAACTGTTCTATTTCTGGGCTTGACCATCATCAACATCTGGATTTCAGTTCCTAGTGAGCCTCTTGACCTGCTCTAAGATTTAGCTTATTCTTGTCCAAGCCCAAATCTGACACACCGTTATCTTCTGTCCATGGCAAGTAGGGGCACCAGCTCATGTTCTCCAAGTGTACCTGTCCATCGTCTACCCACTCAACAGTAGGTGGCACTCTGAGAGTCGGACTCCCCGGTCCTTCTAATACCCTCAAACCAGTTGAGTTGGTGCTGAATCTCAAAGCCCTTTTTTTCTGTTTTACTGAACCAGCTTGTATCCTTTTTTTCTTGAAAGCAAAACTCTTTGAAAATAGTTGTTGTAGAAATAAGCTTTGTAAGGCAGCTTGTTACCCAGCTTGAAATCCCAGGGTTAAACCAGATGATAATCTGGGACAATGTGGGTGATGAAGCTGTCGACCCAAAATTGTTTGTTGTTCTGTGATCATTTTAATAGAGAAGGACTATGAATCCCTCACTGTGTGCAGTCTCTAGACTGTAATGTTCCCAGTTTACCCAAAGTTACGCCCCTGCTGACAACACACTGGATACTTGTATATATGTTTAGTTTGTTTCCAATGCATTTCTCCTTTCAGACTGTTGTCTCCATAGTTTGACACTAGAATCTCTCCTTCTTGCCTTTCCCCATATAAATCTGATTACCTGATGGTGGGTTGTGATGTTGCCTAGAATGATTGTTTACAATTTTATTCCATTTATCTCTGGATATTCTGTAAATATTGTAATTCATTGTCTTTTTTTAACTTGATAATAAAGTTATCAGATAACAGTTAATTGTTGGGTTTTTTTCTATTTTTTCCAATTTTCCTTGCTTAGCACAAAGGTTTAGTTAAAATACAGAGCTGTGAAACTTGAACTAAAAACAACTTTATTAGTTTTGTACATTTGACTTGATATGTTTGATAATGTTTTTTGGAGCTATTTAAATCAGAGAATTGTGCTTTCTTTATTAAAGTTTAAAGTAAGTATGCAAATGGACAATAGGGAATCCAAAGGAACTACAAAGAAAATTTTGTTTCCCTAATACAGTCTCCTTCAACTATTTTGATTTAAAGGTGTTAAAGTGACTGAAGTGCAGACCTTCAGCTTTAATTCATGGGAAGGTTTTACGAAGGTTTTTCATTAACTGTTATTATCATTTATACAGTCCCCCATTTTCAGATGCTCAAAAGTAATTGGAAAAAAACAAAAAGCTCCAAAAACAATCTGAATATTTATTACTTGGTTGAGAATCCTTTGCAGTCTAAGGATTCTCAACCTGCCTGAATTCTAGAACCTATGGACACCAAAATCCCTGAAGTTGCTGCTTGTATGTGGGACATCCTGCAATCGTTGTCTCCAGAAACTAAAAAGCTGCTCTGTTGGGTTGAGATCAGGTGACTGACTCAGCCATTGAAGAATATCCCATTTCTTTGCCTTGGGAAACTCTCGGGTTGCTTTTGCAGCTTGCCTTGGGTCATCCTTCGCTTACACTGTGAAGTGTTGTCTGATCAGTTTTGCAGCATTCATTTGAACCTAGCAGAGCCTAGCCCTGTACACTTCAGAGTTCATCTTGCTGTTTCTATCAGCTTTCACATCATTAGTAAACACGAGTGACCCACTTTTGTTGGCTGCCAGAGTGCCTATGCCACAATATTGCCTCCAACATGTTTGACAGATAATGTAATATGCTTTGGATCATAAGCATTTCACTCTTCCTCCATACTTTTCCTCTTCCCATCATTCAAGGGCATGTCCATCTTGGTTTCATGAAGTCTTTTTAGTTAACCAAAGAAAGAATTCTGCGATCATCCCACTTCACTTGTCTCCTGTGCTTTTCCAGCCCTTTTTGGTGTTGCTGATCTAGTCAGAGCATTCTTTTCCTCCTCATTTTATTTTTTGCACAGGATTTATTGTAATAGGCTGCATGCTGCCATCAGCCCCGGCTATGTGCTTAGGGATAATTAGCAAAACTTGGCACAACTACAGTACATGCTGCACTGAAATAGTGAAGATTGTTTAAAAAATGCAGTGGCTATGTCAGCATCATCACTGTGTGCATTTTAGCTTACACTGCGTGTTGGCTTTATCTGACGGTACCAGCCACCAACCAGATCCGGAAACCACCAGCAGTAGACATTTCACTTGCTCAGATGGAAGACTGTGTTTGGATTCTTTGTTCACACATCTGGTGAATTATGATTCCAGTTATATTCTGTACTTTGTAAAACTTTAATGGTTGGCACTTAACTTTAGAGCAATGTACTCAGCAATGTTTTGGATTTCCAGTGTAACACATCTACACAGCCCCAGTACCAGCCAATAACAGTGCCTACACCTTTTTCACAGGAAATAGCTTTGGGCTGAGAAGGCATCTCAGTGGCCTTCAGTCTGTGTTCCACCCTTCCACCCTTCTCTCTCTCTCTCTCTGTGTCTCTACACCACTCCACACCCTGCAACAGCTCCGCTGACCAAAACCACAGATCCCTGCAAATACCAGTTGTGTCTGTTGTGTACTTGTGTGAGTCCTTGTGTCTGTTTATTGCACATGCATGAAATGCTGCAGCTCTGGATGTCACAAGTCACCGACACCAAAGGTACATTTAGCTACGCTTTCATGTTCCACGAGCTCCTCATTTTCTCACCATTACGCTGGACCAAGAGGCACCACTCTGACTACTCCATTATCGCTGTCTTCCTCCAGAAAGCCTTTATTTTGCCGCATTTCCTCTCCTGCCTGCAACGTCTTGATTTCACATGTCTAACATCATCTCTTAAAAATATCTTGAAGTCACCAGGGATCAGACTGTAATCTCTGTGGCTCTTCACTTCAGAGGGGGGCTGACGGCAGACTGACGACCCCTGGAGACAGGAGCAAGAGTCACAGCCACAGTGGGAGAGGGGAAAGGAGGACACTATTGCTTCTTGTGCGGCCGCTGCTGAGTGAAGCAACATAAGGAATGCCTGATGAGCGCTCGGGCCAAGGCAGGCGAGGGCACTGCCCCCGTCGTAATAACTGGATGATAGAGGGAGAGGATTGAGTGGAGAGAACGAGGAGGGGAAGGCAGGATACAAGGAAGGCAGAAGGACAAAGGCAGTTGAGAGGAGTGGTAGATAAGGACAGACAGAGTCATACAAACAGTCATTGCAGGTAAGAGGGAGCGATATAAGAATAAGGGCGAAATGACCTGGGGAAGAGACCCCATCGGCCTCCAGCATATCATCTTTGCACTCAACAGTCCTGTTTAAAGTCAGGGCTGGGCAGCTGGACGATAGAAGCCAATAAAACCTCTGAATGCTGAGTGCTGGATGGGTGATATTGAAATTCCTCTATGCATGCCAGAAGGACCTGGGATTGCTGAAAGGTTGATAACGGAATAAACTGCCAGCTCATGTTTACTAAGGAGAGAGAGTTTTTCCTAAAACGTCAGTCTTGAGACAAATGTAATGAACAAGCAGCAAAAACATTCAAGTAATGCATTGCATGTCAGTGGTTACATACTGCAAGCCTTCGCATCTGCTCGGATGATGCTGTCCCTGCTTTGAAAACAATTTGCATCTAATTTGAAGAGGTTAGTACTGTAGAATAAGAGTGTATGCAACAGGCTACAATGACCTTTGAAGGATTAAATTGAAGATATAGGCCTTTTTGACTTGTTATAATGGCTTACTTGGTTACTTAGTTTGTTACTATTTTAATTTCATGTGTTTGTCCTGTGTTGACAAGGCAAAATGCATACCATGAAAAAAGAGCTGTTAACACTATTGCACTGAAAATTGTTTTTGTGTCTATTGAACGATCCCTCATTTACATTCATATTTTACAAGGAAAATGGGAAATAAATGCAGCAATTTATTGAAACATATGCAGACATAACCAGCAGTAAAGTATATGAGACGAAAACTGAGTTTGTAAAATAAAACCTTGAAAGTCAATATTTGGTATGACTGCCTTTTTCTTCAACAAAGCCAGAACTTAGGCAGGCTTTCTTGAAGTAGCCTTCAGGAATCGCTCTCCCGGCTTCTTGAAGGACACTCAAAGCTCTTCTTTGATCATAGTCATGCTGAAAAATGAAGCCTGCTGAATGAATGCTTTCCAGATGGTATTCCACAGTGGATCAAAATCTGGTGGTGCTTATCTGTGTTCACATTCAATTCATCAATTTTGACAGATGGTTGTAGATACTCTCTCCTATATTCTGTTGCAGCTGATTTTCAGTTCGGTCCAGTCTTTTCTCCCTCTTTCCTGATGAGGCTTCAGTGAGCAGTAGATGGATCAACAGCTATCAGACCTGTGTCAGACCTATGATTTTTACTTCCTATTTCTTAGGGTGGGGTGGGGGTATGTTTGTTTTTTCTTCCTCCACTTGTCTAGTTTCATCAAAATCTTTAAGGACACAGTGCACAGCATGCTGAGATATGCCAAGTTTTCAGCTCATAGATCTTTGGGACTCATCTCATTGGTACAGAAATATTATTTCATGCCTTTCAAACTGTTATCTTTGGCATTTTTTGTAGATTCAACTAAAGAAATGGGAACAAATGATGTGCTTTTGTGACAGGCTGCTAGTAATAAAGTGCCTAAAGATACAATTTAATATAATTTGCCAAGATGTCTGTTATGTGTAGAAAGACACTGTGTTCATCGCTCGAGTTAGGTGTTTTATTGTGGTTAGTGAGTCATACGTAAGTTAAGTGGTTCAAGAAACAAACAAGCAAACATTTCCCTGAAAATGGTCACGTAAAAGGACTGAACATGAGTGAAAAAGCAGCCATTGTCCAAAGAAAAACTTTAAATGACCTTCAGAAAGCCAAGACCTGCTCAAGACCACTTTGAAAAAGTACAAGAAAGTCTGGCTCTTTTGAAGCAAAATATAAACTAATGACAGGTGACTCTGGACTTTTGCGCAGTACCTTACCCTGTACTGTAATACAAATAAATGAGTATAAAAGAAAGGAAAGTTTGCAAGCTCACCTGGGGACTAGTAGCTGGGGGAGTAGCTTTTTATGTGTATGCCCTTATGCATCACATGAAACAAAATGAATGATGAGCAGTAAAAATGTTCTTAAGTAATGTGCTTAACTGTACTGGAGAATTTCTGTTTTCTGTTAATTCACATTCATCTCCAGTTAATGCTGGATTTGCAGGTATTATAAATAGCCATAAAACATCAGCTTATAAAATATATTTTTGCATGTTATTGAAATTATAATCCACAAGACTCTTGGCTTACTTAAGTTTTTCTGCGTCATTTTGCCGATTATACTTGTGTGCCTTCAGTTAATCAGCTCGCAGTGTTTCTGCATTGTAATACTTCATTGGAATCAAGCGTGTTGGAAAACTCATCAACGAGCACACCTGAGCATTGTGGCCAATGCTCAGTTTACTGCAGTACCGAAGCAATCCAGCAGGAGCGCTGTCCGTCAAGTATTTAACATAGAAGAAGAAAAGCGATACGTCATGGCGGCTGACAGTTTACGATGATTTAACGAAAACAGTAAAGACTCGTGCAAGTTGGATTTAAAGCGTTTAAACCGGACGCAGGAATAATAAAACCCCACCGACAAAATGCTAATAACTTTGAAGACCTTACAGCAGCAGACTTTCAAAATCGACATCGATGAAGAGGAGACGGTGAGAGTTAATAACCATGCATTTTGTGACAGGGGAGTGGAATGGGAGTTGAGTATGTCCTGAAATCGACATGATTTGTTTCGACCATTTCCAGTTTTGGCGTTTTATAGGCAAGTCTGGGTTATAACGTAAGATTCTTTTTGGATGCGTCTGACGTGCATTAGAAGTTCGGCTTAATGCAGATGCGCATTATTTTTAAAAACCAATCAGGAAATTGTTTTTGTTTTCAGCATTTAGCCGTAGCCCACTTAAGGCTCCAAATGTGAGTGTTACGGGGGGCGGGGTGGGGTTGACAGGTTAGCTTGAACCTTACCATTTTAGTGTTTCTCAGTCTTTTTATGTTAGCTTGTAAAACTTATTGTAATTGGAACATTTGGGTTAAGGTAAAACAAGAAAACATTTGTGCCATTTAGAGAAAGTAGCGTTATTTAAAGTAATTAAAACATGTTGTACTTGTTATTAAGCTTGTATAAACTCCCTTTTGTCTTTGGGCAAAGATATAAATCTTTGAGCTAGCGTTAGCTTTAACCGTCGGCTACTGAAGGCCGGCTGGCTACAGCACATCTCATTACATCTCATTATAATATAATTAACTTTAGTGCAGACACTTTACTTTTACTTTCGACGTGCTTGTATGCATATTAGTCGCCAGATTATAGTTGCACTGCTTTTAAATGTATGGTTTTGCATAATCACCGATGACACAGCTGACACAGTTGGGTCACACTTTGGACTTTTACTCCTGTTAGCGTTGCAGGGCTGGACAAAATGGTGCCAGTAAAACATCTTAATGGTTTTGTTGGTAAGGGATGAAAATATGAAGTAAAAGTGCATATGTTTATTTCACAGGTGAGGACATTGAAAGAGAGGATTGAGCAGGAAAAGGGGAAGGAAATCTTTTCAGTTGCCGGACAGAAACTGATTTATGCTGGTATGTTATATGCTCTTGTATCTTAACTTCTTTCTTTCTTCAAGGAAATATTAATTTTTTAAAAATTACTTTATTCTTTTAGCCCTTTTTAAGCACACAGTTACAAAGTGCTTCAAAGTTTGGATAAAATCACACATTAAAGAAAAGCGTCAAACATGCCAACATTGGCTTACATTCAGTCCTACATACACACAACTCCAATAAACGCATAATGAAACATGAGTGAACATTTAAGAAAACACTAACAGTCGTTTAAACTACACTGGTCCAGAATTTAGGAGCTACAGCCTCAAAAGTATGATCACCTTGAGATTTAAAATGAGGGCGGGGAACTGTTAAAAGACCCTGATCAGATTATCGAAGAGGTTGACAGCTGTTATAAGGTCTCAGTAGTGTTGCTATATATGCAGGAGCTGATTTTTTTTATTTGTATTTTTGAGTTGTAGGCTAGGGCTTTTTTTAGGTTTACAGTTCAATGAAAGACGACCATTGCAGAGCCGTTGAACTGACTGAAGTTGTCCCAATTTTTGTTGCTTTTTGTATCTATGCTTTTAAACCATGATGAGCAAATCATTAAAAACAGTTGGGCAATCACAGCATCGCAAGGGCTAAATGGACCAGGGCAGAATGAACAGTAAATTTATCCATTTTGGTAAAGAACCAATTTATCCATCCATGGTACCCACATCTGTACAATTCCCCTTTGAAATAATGCAAAGACGGTCACACGTGCAACAACTCGTGGAGGGAAATTGCCCTTAGCATCAATGTTGGCATTTTGAATTGAGTCGTAGAGGGCCTGTACTTCCGCTATACGTAGACCCCCAGGCAACTACTCATGTGAAATCAAGTCCTCTAGACAACCTTCAAATGGGCTTGTAAATACTATAATATGATTAACTCACACATCTCCAGTGTGTGTGAACACATCTGTAACCTGGTCTTTACATCAGTCATGTCTTAGCAGACTGCTGCGTTTGCTTGTAGTTAATATGGAAGACAACAACTTGTCTGCAAATACACTTGATGTACAAGCTGTGTGTTAAAGAAGCTGTGCGAACTGTAAACAAAACATTCACCTTCAAACTAAAGGTTGTGTCTTTTGAAACACGTTGGAGTTGCAATAAAGCACTGCTTTTACTTTGAAGGTGAATGTTCTGTTTCTAACTTGCGTTGCACAATCGAGTGTTTGCGGACAACTTGGTATCTTCCATGTAAGCTTTTGGCGACCATGATAGTCGGCTAGCAAACAAAAGAATAATGAGGGTGCAGTCAGCAACCTCCAACAACCGCTCATCAACCAGTGAATGAATACATGTTTTTTTTTTTTTTCCTAGCCTTCAAAGGGTTTCCAGGGTTACTGGCCAACCCTTTGTTGGGCTGACTAGGCTCTAGGGCTATGTGACTGAGTCCTTAATCAAGTATATTCAGGGAATCTGTTGTAATTGAAGTCACCACAAATGCTAATTTTCCTTTGTTTAAATAATTTTTGCTAGTGTCTATATTTCAAAAAGTGCAATAGAGGGAAAAGCTGGATTAAAAATATAGATTTTTGTCTCCCTCAAACTTAAGTGACACAGCTGAGCTTTTGTGTTTTTTGAAAACCATCGGGGGCTCATTGTACTTTAGAAGCTTTGTCTATATAACAATACTGTATTGCCATTTAGACCCCAGGGTTTTGCTTGACCTGCTAAAAAATTCTCCGACATACATAAAGTACAAAACAAAAGCCGTGTAGCAAATCATATCATGAAGAACAAGTTGTGGTGATAAATTCAGATGATTCATCTGTTTACTGATATAGTTTGATAGTATCTGTTGTTGAGGTTAAGGGAGGGAATGCCCTGAAGTTTTGACTTTTTTTTTTTTTTTTGTGTTACAGGAAAAATCCTCAGCGATGACTCACCGCTCAAAGAATACAAAATCGACGAGAAGAACTTTGTGGTCGTCATGGTGACAAAGGTTTGGGAATTAGGAATAGTTTTAGTAAATTGCAGGTGTTCTTTGTCAAGCACATCTTGTGATGTTTCTGTAGAACGCCATGTCCTTGTATATTATGAGTACAAGCTCATACTCAACTATGATTCGGCATTTCCAACCACTTGTCTGCTATTAAATATCCTCTTCTGCACAGGAACAAGTGCTCACAGCATGATCAGTACAGTATGGAGAGAAGGTCACTGTTTAGCTCTGCTGTCTATTCCACTGCATGGAAAATTAGTTGTTCCAAGCAGGGATTATCCTCAAAATGTACAAGCATTACTTTTTTACGATTTTCTTTTTTAATTTTAATTTTTTTATTTTTTTGGGGGGGGGTTGTCTGTTTTTTGTTTGTTTTTTAACTCTATTGTGCTACACAATGGTCCCCTGCCTGTTAAAATGTGTCTATAAGAAATAGGCTGATTGTAGCCTTCAATAAGTTTGCAAACTCTCCAACCAAACTTAAAATAGATTAAAAAATAAAGTGCAGAAAAACATAAAACAAAAACGAAAAGTTTTAATTTAATTGGCTCTTTTATCTGCACTTTCATGTGAGCTAGTGTACTCTTTCTCTCTCCACTCCTGTGCTCGATGTTTCGCAGAGAATGTGCAGTTTACACTGTGTGTCTGTAGGCCTCTAATCTTATTTGCTCAGCAGTGCAGAGTAGTCTAGGAAAAATACTGATAATAGGAAGCCAAATATTGCCCAAAATATCAGAACCCCCTCTTCTACATCACTTCACAAACTTCACACTGGAGTCCTGAGGAATACAGCCGCCACAACTGAAATAGATTGCACAGTCCAGAGCAAAAGTAGGCCCAACAAAGGTAATGAAAATCAGTTTCTCCTAATGATGAGTAATGTAAAAGTAGCACAATTACTTGGGCTCTGATTGATGTTTGAGGCTGAGTTGTAAGCCACAGAAAATGAAGGCAATGTCTTTGTGTATTTAAAACATGTTGTTGTTGTTTTGGGTTTTTTGCTAAAAGCACAATTACAACACAACAAGGACAGATATAATAATAGAGCAAATGATGACACTAACTATTGCCTTTAAAGTAGCCGATGAGTAAATTTGCACTTGTTTTAATGTGAGATACAATAAGATATTTGTTTGTTTTTTTTTAAATCCCAGAAACAGGGAATTATTTTGCAGTTTGGAAAAGACAAGTCAGTTTTAAAGCTTTGAAAAATGTTCACATGGAAGGTTGATTGGTACTCTTGTTTGGGCAGATGAGCAGGTGCTTTTACAGTTTTATACTTTGGAGAATGGTGTAGTTCCAAGTTTAAGATCCATGAGGTAAAATGCTGATTATGAGAGAGGAGCGACTGCAGTGCCACAAATGTTGCTTATGTATCTAGAAGCTATAGGTTTAAGGTATTAAAAAATGAAGGCTGTCCCAAATACCTACATCAATAGTGAAGTTTTGGGCCTTCTAAGGATTCACATAGTCACATAATTGGCTACAACTTTTTATATCCAAGCAATCATTCAGTGAGCAAATCCTTGTCTTTGGCTGGATATTTCCTGAGGCTGTCTTTTTGTTGCTCACACTGTCTGACCCATAGCAGCCCACTGAGCTTCCTAAGGAATAGGGCTGGGCCATATTATACCGTTCA
>NW_024582498.1:784343-807201 GCF_018398535.1 Haplochromis burtoni | reverse complement strand
GTTATATCGTTATCGCAAATTTTCAAATATATATCGTGATAAATATTTTTGGCCATATCGCCCTGCTCTACTAAGGAATCAGTCCCAATTCCATGTGATGCGACAGCTGATCCAGCAGAGAGCAGCCTTAAGTAAAATACAGCCCAAATTTACCATTTTGATTACAACTAAAAGAAGAAAAAAAACCCTACAAATTTGTTTTGCAGCCTAAAAAAGCCCCCGCTGCCTCACAGCCTTCAACAGCAGTGCCAGCTCCCAGCACTACAGCTCCAGCTGCACAGTCTGATTCATCATCCACTTCAGACAAACCAGCAGAGCAATCTTCTACAGACGACAAACCAGAGGAGAGCCAGCCTTCAACAACTGAAGCATCTTCCACTTCTGTCGGGTAAAGACGGGCTGATGCTTCTCTTTAACTGTTCAGTGTGTGGCTTTGAGAAACGACTTTTAGACCTAATCCAAGGTCTCCTTCTGTTACAGACGCTCTGGAGATTCAACAAACTTAATCAGTGAAGCAGTTTCAAATCTAGGTAAGCTTGTTTTTGTGAGGTTTAGTATTCTATTGCGTTCTATTGTTGTTGGATTTCTATTTTTTCTTGTTCTTGTATTTGAGGGGAAAGATTTTATAATGGCTAAAGTAGGGCTGTTTGATATAACAATATATATCGGATGACTGTATAAAAACGTCTATCGTTTACTTTTACGCTATCATTTGTTTTGTGGTGTCGCAAAATAAACCATTTACGGCAATAATTTTTCATCGTTTTCATGGTCACTGTAGTGGCTATATTAATTTCTTAAAGTTCTCTCTTTCTCTTATATTTAATATAACCACACTACGGATGGGCAAGCGCCTGTTATTATGCGTTGTCGTTAGCAACAATGACGGTAAAACCATCGCGTGTCCGCTTTTTTTTATTTTCCACATAAACCTTTCACAATAAAGTTCAAGATACTGTTGAGACTTTTCAAAATAAACTAATTCACATGAAAGAGTATGCAGAGTGTTTACGGATGAGAAGCAAAAAAAGAGCCGCCAGGTGCTAAAAAATAAACCCTAGACTCAAACGTTAGAACGGGCTTTTCCCCGCAGCACGCCGTGTAATAAATACTCACAAAGAAAACGGCGGCCGTTACAACTTATGTCTAAAAATGTATCGTTTCATGCATCGGTTAAAACACTCGACTCCAGCTACATGACGCGCAGCTGGAAACACTTCACGCAAGTCGAGCTGCCCGAGATTCACAGAATTTACAGAAAATGTTACATTTTTGGATTTATATCGTTATTGGGACGATAGATTCTTATATCAGGATATGAGATTTTGGTCATATCACACAGCCCATGTCCCTGTTGAAACAGAATATATATGCAGATATTGGGTCATTACAATGTTGCACCATTGAGCAGAAGTTCCTAAGTTTACTACATTCTTCTAGAAGTGGCTGATGACGTACTAAACGTCGGAAAGCAAAACTTGACTTTCAGTTTGTAATAACGAAATGTTCCGTCTTTGTGTTTGTATCCGTACAGTGACAGGCTCTTCATATGATGCCATGGTGAATGAGATGATGCTCATGGGCTACGAGAGGGAGCAGGTGGTGGCTGCTCTGAGAGCAAGCTTTAACAACCCCGACAGAGCTATGGAATACCTCCTCACAGTAAGAGCAGTGAAATTTTTAACAGAGTATTGTATATTCAGTAACTGTGTCATTGCAAACAAACAGGTGTATGTCATCAATTTCCCCACAGGGTATCCCAAGCAGAAATCAGGGTAATGCATCAGGTCGTGATGCAGCGGCGCCTCCAGCGAGTGGAGCTCCAGCTGCACCTGCAGGCAATGCTAGTGCTCCTGCCAATACTAGGTCTTCACCAAGTGCTGGGGGAGGTAAATGGCCTTATATTGTTCTGCAGCTTCAATGAACAAATGTTTTTCTTTGTTCTTCTTCCTGTGGCTCCTTTTTTTTTTTTTTTTTCTCCTTATCTTTGTGTCTTTTTTTCTTTAAATTTTTTGCCTGTGCTGTGTGACTCATACTTGTAGGCAATCCACTGAACTTCCTAAGAAATCAGCCCCAATTCCAGGTGATGCGACAGCTGATCCAGCAGAACGCAGCCCTTCTTCCCGCCCTGCTGCAAGAGATCGGCAGGGAAAATCCAGAGCTGCTGCAGGTGACAGGACAGAGCCTTATGTGTCAAAAAATAAAAATGTTGTTGGAAACATGGATGTAGTAAAGGCTTTTAGCATAATTCTTATTTAATATAATTAAGGGGTTAAAAAGTCATATTTCACTTAACAGGTGACTTGACCAGTTCATACTTCTACTTACTCAATGCAAGGTTAACTGTTTTTCCAGTTTGGATAGAATACACCTTCCCTTTGGATGGCCTGATATCAGTGTTAAGTTGATAAGTCATATCCCTTACTCTGAAGGAGGGGCTCAGAGAATCACTCTTTTATATTTGAGGAAGCATCAGACTGAATTTAAGCGTTACAACAAATAATTTAATGAAATAATTCTATTTTAGTGAAGTGGTATTTTTAACATTTTTTTTTTTTGCGTTGCTCAGTTCAAATGTATGTATTTGCATTGCTTTCTTTTAGCTAGTTGGGAATCACTATCACAAGTGCACATCTTTACAGTGAAACTGAAATCGTATAAGTTGAAGAAGAGGAGTCCTCAAGCTTACATAATGGGAATTTGAAAAGTACCATGACTGGAGATTTTCAGTTATGGCAGATGTGAAATACCTCTGCTCAAACTGCTCACACTTTGCTGTTAGCTTCTGCTATGCTGTTAGCACTCCTGCCAGCAACTATTACACTGCTGCTGACTCACAGTTGGCAAGGAACACAGAAATGAAGAATTGCTTCAGCCTGTTGTGAGCATATCTAATCTGGCTTTTCAAGTGGGGAATAGTCTGATATACTGTCCATATATCAGATCAGTTCATTCCTAACTTGGCATATTAACAAGTTTAACCATAAGATTAGACAAAAAAATTATATCAAAATTGCTCTACATTGAGAGCAAATTGTAGAGTGATTGTCTCCCCTTCCAGGTTGTCTCCTTAGGCACCTCTGGACCATTTCCAGGGTAGTTTCTGTTTTTAGTACGCGTCCTAGGACTCCAAATCTGATTACTTGCACCACTTCACCATGGATGACCAAGGTCTGAGTCAGTTCATCGAGTTAAGAATGCAACAAGGAGCTTACGGCATGAATTTGCTGTAGTAGCAAAAGCACTGGAAGTGGTGGAGTGCTGCCATGAGGAGACTACTTATAAGGGGAGCGCAGACAAATTTACTTTAAGTCAGAAAATATGTATTTTTTTGAATTTGTTTATTTTAGAAGTGAAACTTTCTGGCTTCATGTTGTGTTGAGTTGTGTGACTGCACAGCGAATTCATGAGATTCCAGCTGCTTTGTGCAAATAAACCTTTAGACCCTTGATGTTTGCGAGTCTTGTGACTCTAGGAAACTACTATACCTAATCACCTATTTTTTTTCTAATTATAAAATTATCATTTGTAGTCTTTATTTTTAATGTATTATTTATTTCTGCAGTAGAGAGTTTCCATTGCTATGGAGTCTTCTTTTTATCTACCACACTAGGAGATCAGCAGCCACCAAGAGCAGTTCATTCAGATGTTAAATGAACCCGTCCCAGAGCCAGTGCCAGGAGGTGGCAGCAGTGGAGCAGGAGGAGGAGGAGGAGGAGGTGGCGGCGGCGGAAATCAAATGAACTATATCCAGGTCACACCACAGGAGAAGGAGGCCATTGAGAGGGTGAGGAGAACGACACATGGCTGACGCATGACACATTTTCCATAATTGCAAAGCTCAAGGCTCCTTTACCAAACATGGTGGAGTATCTATGTGAACCAGTTTCCCTTACATGTCACATTTGTGCAACATTTACTCAACAAAATGTCAAATGAAGGGATATTACTGACTGACTAACGTATTGATTGACTAACTTTAAGCTATGACTCTCTGATTCCAGCTAAAAGCCTTAGGATTTCCAGAGGGACTTGTTATACAAGCCTACTTTGCTTGTGAGAAGAATGAGAACTTGGCTGCCAACTTCCTTTTACAACAGAACTTTGATGAGGATTAAACAAGCCATCTTCATACCACTTTCTCTATGTTTTGATTGCAGATTTTTTTGATAAATGTGCACAATAAGCCTTTTAGTTTCCAAAAAAACTATTTTATTCACCACTTCCACATTCTACTTTCTTTGTAACACTGGATCTTATCAGCTGGTGGCTGCTGTACGAGGGGAGGATTTTGTTTGTTATTGGTTAAAAATGAAGTAAAAATTTAAGTACAATAATTTTGCATCAGAAATAATCTGTTTATTATTATTTGTGATACTTAAGACCAGTATGTTTTATGTTAAGTTTTTTTCTGTTATGTGAGATGAGTTCTGGGTTCATCTGAAAGGTTCTGACAGTATTCATGCACTCTTATTTGATTTTTGGAGTTGACTTAAAATGGAGATTTGAAAAATTAAAGTGTTCAACACAAGCAACGTGGAGTTTTGTTTGTATTTATTTTTTTTATTCATCTTTGTTGAAAAAAACGCCACGATTAACTGCTTATCTGAGTTAGTGTTGTTTCGGAGGTGGATCTGGAGCCTGTCCCAGCAGGGTACACCAAACTGGTGAATCTGCAATACGCATAGATAGATATGCATGCATTTTAACATGTGTGGTGCTATGGAGAAGTCTTCTTCCTGATTTTTTTTATTTTTTATTTTTTTTAAATTTTCAAATAATCAAACAAATTAGAGGTAACTTGAAAAAATACAAAATCCAGTTTTTCATTTATTAATGTGAAAATGTTAATGTTGCCAAACTTGCCAGGCCTGGTGTAGGAAAACGCCTGATAACCAGTTGTACCACATTTGGGGGAGATGATTTTTCAGAGCACTGTATAAAGAGGGTCAAAGCTTTGGGAGAAGTAATACAGTGCAATTTTTTTTTTTTGCTGTTAATAAATGTGTATACTCACTTTTACATCTTTATGTAAAAAAAAATAAATAAACACACAAGAAATCCACAATCCGTCTGACACTTTAGTCATTAAAATGCTGAATTAAAAGACATTGAAAATTAGCATATTCTTTCTGTGGCAACAAACACTACAAATGACACCTGCAATTATAGCCGTCTGGTTTACGAAGTGTAATTCTTAATTAAAAGGGAGATTCTGAAGGGATTGTGCTGTGTTTGAACCAAATAAACCTATAGGGGGCAACATAGACCACAATATATTTCCAACTTCCAAACCTGAAGATGTGTGACTGGGGGCTACCACTCACAACAAATGGAAAGCAATGCTACCCGCATGGTCTTACACACACCCTTCTTTTCCCCTTGTCATCCCTGTGCTGTGGTACTTAAGTCTCTAAAGAATGCTGTAATGTTGTAATGTCCTAACTATAGGATGTTTTTTCTCTATAATCAGTATGTGATGTTTTGAATCATCTTATAAATTCATATTGTTAAAAAATTATAATAAAAATGTTGTATTATTGAAAGGCTGTACACTCTCAAAGACCAGTAAACCTCAGAGACACAGCAGCACCACTCAGGCGATCACGTAATCCTCAAAGAAAACAAATCCAATGGAGGCCACAGTACAAATTCGCTCAGGATTTAATTTAAGGTGAGTCTCTATGGGTTTTTGTTATTATCGTTGCTTCACCACAACATCTGATCTCAGGCTTCACCCACCTGCCAAGTGCCACTTTAATAAATGTAACTATACAGCAAATGTGTCAACATCTAAATACACAAGTAATACTCATACATGGGTTCTTGTGTTTTTACCCTTTTCTTTCTTATCAGGATGTAAATTACTTTTTTCTTTCTTGATAGATTTAATAAAATTCTTTGCAAGGTACTATAATGTCAACACGCTACAAATCCAAATACTTAGTGATAAATAACACAGCTGTTGCAAACCCAGTGTTAGATACAGTGGTAGATTTAATACATTTTGACATCCCCTGTCAAAATGAAGGGCTATTTAAATATCTAAAAATGATCACCATCTGTATTTTAAACTTATTTGACATACATAAAAATAAGTACAGTTATTATAGTCCAAATCTCTCTACGAGGTCACACTGTGAGGCCTGCACAGTATAGGTATAGAGCCTTAACGGCTCAGCAACATCACCTTTCTACTGAGCTCTTTTCAGTGCTGTAAGTCTCAGGTCATCTATCTCACCGCAGCATATCTGAGTGCTTGTACTCCTATTGTGCACATCAGTGCCAGTTTTGGTGTCACCCTTGAATGTCAGCCACCAACTCAGTTGTCCTCCCAATTCATCCACCTGACAGGTGGAAAGAGAACTCCATGGAAGTGCGACATTGTAGGAGTGAATTTTCTTTTGAAAACCTTTTTTAACGGCAACATTGTGTTAGGTCGCCTGGAGTGATCTCACCATTACCACAGAGGTCAGTGCGGTAATCTTCAACCTACTGTAAAACTTTTTTTTTATAGGACTAATGTCTTTTATCCTGCCAACTGTTCATGTCTTTAGATATCAAAGGTTGTCAATGAAATGGCATAAAGGTCATAAAGATTTTTCTTCTTATACCAAATACATTTTATTATAATGTAAAATACAAAACAATAACAAAGAATTATTATTTACAAATGTACAAAGTTCAAGATTATATTACATATTTTGGCTATAAACAAACAAAGATTTGTTCAGAGTTATTCATTCAATACAAAAATACAAGCGTCTCATATAAATTATTGCACTTTGCAGCTGCAGTGCATTGAAGATTGCCATCACCTTTAAAAAAAAAATGAAGTGTTTACCTGATTTAAGTCAGATTGCGGAAGAGAGGTTTCCAAGAAACACAAAAACCATATGGCACTTTTTCATTTCACCCTTTTTGTATAATCTTTGGTACCTTTTATTACAAAAAAACCCTTCAGAGTCACTGAGCACCATTCTGTATAAATTAACATTGTACCTGAAATCAATGGCATTGCAGGTGAAATGTGTATATAAATATATATGTATTTAATTGTACAGTGTGTCGTTTACAGGGCCTATGAAGACATGTTGCTGGTAGAAGGCCTCTGGAGATGTTTTTTCTGTTGCTCCTGGTTTCCCTGACAAAAATACACTTCCAGTTCGAAAAAACCCCCAAAAAAACAGTTGGCACCTGGTCCTCCAAGTTTTGTCGGTTAAATAACACAAATTCCAGTTTGGTCCCTTTCATAAAAAAGTTTACAACCCTGGCTGAGAGGTCTTGTCGAGTCACCTGCACAACGTGCGAGCACGGGATCAGTCTTGAGAGAAATTCTTGGCTCTTAAAGATCCAGCGCTCTTTCATTTTTGTTTTTTCTTGCCATGAACACCACAGCTTGTCTTGTTGCTTGACGCCAGTTTGAAGGCAAATCGTGGTTTAAAAGAAAAAAAAACTGTAGGTCACAGGTTTGTTCAGGGTTCTGCTAACGTACATATATGTCCCCTTCCCCGCCCACTGGAGCCTTCATCCACCGACCATCCAAGTCTCATAAGTGTCTCTTCATGTGGAGAGCTAGGTGATCTGACCTTGAAAACGCCCGGTCGCATTTCTGGCACTGGAACGGCCGGTGGCCTGTGTGTTTCCTGTAGTGGCGGGTGAGCTCATCCGAACGCGCAAACTTCCAGCCACAGCCCTCCCAGTCGCAGTGGTAAGGCTTCTCCCCTTTGATGGAAACACAATACACACAGAGCGGTTAGCACTGGCCCTGAGGTTAAAAATGGCCCAGCCTTCCCCACATTCAGGAGAAAAAGAGGTCCATCCTGTCCTGCAGCTAGTGTGTAAAGGCCAAACCATCCGGCCTGGGGTTTGTATTTGAAAAGGGATCAGTATCAACCTGTTTTACTGCACCTGCTAAACAAGTCCCCCTCCCAGCCCCCACCCTTCCAGCCCCTATTCAAACATGTTTGTCCATAATGAGCAAGTGATGTTCAACAAGGAAACTATCACGAAAATAAGAGAATAAGCTTAATGAGAGCGTGCTAAGGCTAAAAGCTAACACTAGTGTAAGCGGACGCCAGAAGCGTCAAACACCCATCTGCATACCTGTGTGTGTGCGGTGGTGCGCTTTAAGGTGCGAGCTCTTTGTGTATGTCTTCCCGCAGCCGACAAAGTCACACGTGTGTGTCGCCACTCTCTTCCTCGGCCAGGACCGTCGACCACGTTTAGGCTTTGGCTCCTCCGGCATGCAGTCACCAGTAGATATCATGAGGGGTTCTGTGGAGTCAAAAAACAGATGTGACAATAACTGTTATCATGGTCCCTAATCATACTCCACATGAGCAGAGAAAACTTATAACTATATCAGAAGTCACTGAACAGTGGGGTAGGCTTATAGCCGATATAACAGAGGCATAAAAGTTCAATATTTGTTTAAAAAGAATGTATCTTCTGTCTCGAACTTTGAAGGGACTCAGAAAACATCAGCCCCTCTTAAATCATATAAAAGGCTTGTGCAAAATAAAGCTGCTATTCTAAAAGCTTTAATACTTCTCTGCAAAACACTGCACAGTGCCACAATTAATTAAAAAAACCCACCACAACAGAGAAGTGGTTAGTTTTAATGTTTTAAAGTAACAAACAACACAGATTCTATAGAAATTCAAATTCTGTATGCGGGCTAGACTTTTAAAGAGTTTTACGAGGACAAGATCCTTTTAAGTGCAACACTTTGAACCAATGGCTCGTTTAAAACCATTGACTCTGTATAAGTTGTGTTCTTAGACAGATTTTAAGAAAACACAGTTTTAAGAACTCTCTATTATAATAAATGCTCTCTAACCTTGGTACTGCATGGATGATGTCTGGGCGTAGGACGTGTATCCCGGTGGCGAACTATGGTGGTATCCCTGGGGAGGAAGAGGGATCTGAGAGTGGGAATGGCCCAACACCTGGTGTTCCCGGCTCAAGGGGTGGTCCGGGGAGAGGGAAGAGGATGAGGATAACCTGCTGTTTGTCATGGAGCGCCCTCTGCCATGGAACCCAAGATCCAAGTGGCTGGGACGCTGCTGCTGCTGGCTTCCTCGTCCATGGGAGTTTACTCCAGCCAGGTGTAGGTCCATGGGTTGTGAGATGGTGCAATTACTGGGGTTTTCCTGCTTTATCCTGTGGCACACGAAGGTCGTCGAGGCACGTGAGGGAGTCGGGTCTGACACAGCGTTAACACAGGCCTTGCTAACATTCATGCCTTGGTTGTAATCTCCCATGTCCATTGTTGTCTTGACTACAAACTTCCCATGGAGGCTCGTGGGTTGGAGGTAAGCCGGATCCAGCTCGGGTCTCATGAGCTCGGCCACGAAGCCTCCAGAGGGCGAAACATCATTGATGTCTGGAATGGTGTAGAGCAGCTCGCTGGCAGTTCCCTGAGGGGAAGGGAGAGGGTAAGATGAGGTGAAAGACCCAGGGGAAGGAGACAGTCCCTGGGCAGAGGTGCATGCCATGGCATCCTCCTGCTGTTGCTGCTGCTGTTGTTGCTGCTGCAGAATAGAGTTGGACAAAATAAAGTCATAGTCTAAGTCCAGGTCCAGCTCTGTGTCTTTCTTGGACATGCTGGTGGCAGTGGGATGGTCTGGGTCGGGGCAGCTGCTTTCGTCTGGCACGCTGGATCTCTTAAGATGGGACAACTCCTCCTTCCATCTCTACGGGAAAGTTATAGAGGCAATTATGAGTGTGCTGGCACAATTTGATCATTTGTGTCATGTTGCTGTTTTTACAGGCACAGAGTCGAGAAAATCACACTAGGGTTTTATCCTGTCTGTCCTGCTTGAAAACAGCCCTAAAACAGGGTAATTTAGAGTGAAGGGAACCTGGATCTGCAGTATGGAGACTGATTATTATGACAGCTTAGCTACAGAGCTGAGTGTGGTGCAGAAAGTGTCCTTGGCTGTAAGCACTTCCCAAGAATACTGATTTGTAGCTGAAAGCACGAGAAGAGGCACAGGTATATCTGGTGAATAAAGAGTGGGCCCTTTTTTTTAATGATCAGACTCAGAATAATCTTCCTTTCAATATTTTGAATTTGAACTGCATTTAATTGGAAAGCTAATCGAGCTGGATGCTCTCCACGGAGCAATACAGTAACCCATGTGCGCTTCCCGTGCATGTCTCACTGTCTCCACGCTAAAGCAGCCTGTGTAAACTGGTGCACGCCCCATTGGAGCGTGGTGTCAAGCCCTGGCTGTAGTGTAACAACATGGGAGAGACACATTGGAAAAACAAACACGCTAGAAATACACTGCACCCAATTCTTTGATGCTTTTTTTATTTTTGTTTTTTACCCCACACAGTGCTATTTTTTTTTTGGCATGCGCGCATAATATGAAGTGACCACAGGATACTCACTAAATTGGCGTTTCCTATAGATTTACTCTTGATAGTGGGGCCGCTGGCAAAGGTGGATATGGAGGGCAGAAGGGTTCCACCTAATGCCATCTCGACGTCATTTGGAGGCTGCCTGAAATTTAAACAGAAAAATAACGTAAATCCTCGCGGGCTGATCCCTGGGGCGAGCGCAGGCTGTTGTAGTCCAACAAGGAGATGTTAGTCAGTCAGATGTTGACATTAAAAGTTTGTCAGGTCCACACCTCATCGCTTAGAGTTTATATACACACACACATATATATAAATGTATATATATGCGGAGTCCCGTTTGAAAAGATTCTTCTGAGGATGCGGCTGCACTGCTTTGAATATCCCCCGGATTTTAAAGTTTCTGCTCCGCGTCGCGCATTACACTTTGGTTCCAGGACATGCCACCGCGAACGGGTTAAAAGCTGCCGGGCTGCTGCATTTTTAAAGCTGAAACGATGCTAAACGGGAAGATAGACTGGGGCGACGGGGCAGGGGGGGAATCCCTTGCTCCTGTTGCCATGCAGGGACCGGCAGTCTGAACTGAGGGAAGCGCGTGAGAGGTATTCGTCTTAAATCACTGGAGCGAAGGGAACCGCCTCTGTCGCCCCGGCAACAAAACATTAGCGGAAGGGGGAGGAGGGGAGGGGACTGGAGGGAGAGGCAAGGAGAGCGAAAGATTGGAGAGAGAAGTTTGTTTGTATTCATAGCAACCGTGACTCTCCTTACTTTTTGTTAGTCGTGCGAAATGTGGTTGAAGAACCGCGTTGTTCTAAATTCTGCACACGGCTGACATGGGAATACCTGAGACTTTCGTTAATAACGACTGGAGAGTCACCTGACGTGAGCAGGTGATATTAGGGCCTCGTTTCATTAGCTAACCCTGAGTTGTAAAAACACCAGGTACCTCTGCTTTTGGCGTATTTATCCAATAACAACAACTCTATTTGTGTTTGTCATTGCTGCGTTTGTTTCCCGTCGTAATTGTGGATTTGTTATTTAGTGGCACAGAGTAGTGCCAAAAGCGGTGGCCTATCCCATGACAGGTAAATATGCAAATTATTGTGGGTAAACATTATGTTTATCTATGTTACATCACGAGCCGGCACAAGGACCCTGTGTTGGAAATCATTCGGCCACTCACTACTCCCCACTCACTGTAAAATAGGGAGCTCTGTGTAAAGGACCGCATAGGGAGTCGTTTCATATCCCCCATTAAATATCTAATTTGTGTCACGCAATTAAAGCAAATATTATGCTGAGTGCTTTTCTTCCAAATTAATCAACTTTGTGGTCGTTTTTTTCATCTTCAGAATAATGCATGATGGCTTTATAGTTTGTGAAATAATAATAATTAATAATGCAAACCTTCATTTGTATAGCACTTTAAAAACATAATTAAAAAGTGCTTTGTTGAACACAAAAAATAAATCACAGACAATACTGAGTCTTGAATACTTTGCTTTCGGACAGACCTGTAAAGCAGTGAAAACACTATCTAGTCCTGGACATACTGAGTACTGAGTTGCTTCACACAGCCTGTATATAAATGACGGAAATGCTGGAAGCAAGTAAATCCAATGTTGCACCCTGCTGTCTTTCCAAAGTCCTGCAGGCGACTCTTCTGTTTTTAAAAAATATGTCGGATTTTATCTTGCTCACCTGATTTATAATCTCAGTAGACACCTTCTTATTCAGTGCATGGTCTTAATCCTTAGTGAAACATCGTATTTAATCCAACTCAGGTTTCATTTTGTAAATTATTTGTAAATTATAGTTTAAGATAAATTAGTCTAAGTTAAAATAGATGAAATGACAGTATGCCATGGGTAGGATATACTCCTGTTACTTATCGACGTGTCTTCAAGAGGAATTTTTGGAGCACCAACCATCAATCACTCACAAATCAAGTTAACATATCTTTAATTAGCAGTTACCATGAGACCATCTAGCTGTTACAAAGCTTTTTCATACATAACCAGCATCTGAGTTGTTACTCAAGAAAAGGTAATGTATTAAGTAATGAAATATATTACTTGATTTCTAAATTGAGAAAGTAATTTGTTGCACTACTTGTTGCATTACTAATTTATTAATAGATCAAATGACCGGAAATGCTCTGTCATATTATCACCAGTAATATAAACCTATAGCTATAATCTTCTAGCAGGATTGTGCAGGATGTGTTTTTTTTGCCCAGCACACAGATGTCTAAAGAACACTTGCAACACAAGTAACGACATAGTATTAAATGTAGTGTAGTTACTGAATTACTACAGTGACACGTTACACTACTGTGTTACTGAAACATGCAATGTAACTACAGTAAGACGTTACTTTGTAACATGTTACACACGACACTGTATATAAAAAGCTAAGTAACAGCCATCTTCTTTTAAATTTCATTCTGACCTGCAACCATCTCACTCTCTCAGGAATATTTTTCATGATTTCATTGGCTGGAGCATTTGATTAAACTGATTTGACTGGGTGGCTAATGACTGTCTAAGCACTATATAAAAGTACGTTTTGTTCTGTTTTTTATTCATGAAGAACAAAGAAATAGATCCACGTGACACTGCCCAACTCAAAATGATTGCGAAGAGAGAGCACTGAAGCCTGACGTGAATCAGTGTGAACTGTGACGTACATGTGACCTGCCTTAGGGCGTGGCTGACACTGACAGATCACTACTATATGAGCATCTGGTATGTTCAGTTCCCTTTCTAAATTATGACGTCTGGTTTACATCAAAGAACCAAACAAAAAAACTTAAAAAATGGCACTCCACAAATCAATGAGACCACGGTGACTATGCCTGTCTTTTATATACAGTCTATGGCCAGCCTTCATGCAACAAATGTTCCCACTGCTCTGCAAAATGTATCATTTTATTATTTATAAAATAATATGATTATGTTAGGACAATATTTTTAATAATTATTTAGAATGTTTACACTGTATTGCAAACACACTGCAGTTTATGCATGGCCAAAATTCTGAGAGCTAGCCATGCTACACACCAAAGCCAAAGGTAACGTGCAATGCTTATCCTTAAATGGGCCTTCAATATACAAATTATGTTATCATTCTGAAACAAATGCTATGTGGTGTGCTTGAAATATAGGCAACTAGAATTAAATCCCTTTTAACATTTTACTACATTTCTTCAAGAAACGACACATAATAATTATCTTGCTGTCACTTTTAGCCCATAAAAAAACACATGAAAAACTATAAACAACACTGTAAACTTAACCTTTCCTGCAAGCATTAAAGTACACTTCTCATTTGAGCTGCGTTTGAACTGGGCTCAGCAGTGTTTGCACAGAACAGGAGAACTAACACAGACCTCTCTATCCAGCATAATTAGACACATTGAATCAAGAGTTCAGTGCAAGAGCAAACAAAGCGCTCGCTGCTGATCCTGCTGCATCAGGATCTTGTCTGTTAGGCATGTCAACAAATGTGCCGTCATTTCAACAGGACACATCTCAGTGAATATCTTCATTCACCGTTTGAAATTGCACAAATGCACAGCGCTTGGGCTGGCAAACAAGACTCGTGGGAAAATTGCAGACTAAAATGTAAATATTCTTTGGTAAATAGCAAGTGTATCCTGTTGGTTAGCTCACTGCAATAATTTGATATACTAATACTATGAGACTTAAAATCCGAACCTGCGTTGTCTTTTAACGCCTGTAAATGTGCGGTGGGAAGTGATGGCTTCACACCAACAACGTTTGCACTACATCTTTTGTTCTTCAAGACCTGCTTCCTACAGCAGGTAGGAAGATAAAGGAACCTGTGTGAATATAGCCATATTCTTTATGATGGAAGATAATGGTGGTGAAAGTGATCCTGAAAACAAAGGCCTGGCTTTGACAACTGAGTTGCTTTTGCAATAATGACAGGCAGAGGAGGAACAGAGGAAAGAGATAAAGGAGGAGAAGGTGACACCACTGTAGGCTGTGTTCTTTTTCTGACACAATGAAGTCGTGGTGATTTAGTAACTCACACCAGACGCTTGTATAGAATATGTTAATGTAACACTCACAGTATCGGCTGAGAATATGAAAGACAAATCTGCAATACCCAGTTTTAGACTTTTTTTTTTTTGCAAGGCATTGATGACATAAGAATCGGAGGTGGCGAGACTGAGGTAATGTTTTTGTATGAGCAAGCATAACTGTTTAGTATCTGTACGGTGTAATATTTTCCTCTGATTAACTTCAACAAGTGTCCTGGTATTGTTTCTGCTTATCAACATGGATAAAGTGTGAGTGCTATGATGCCTACCTGAAGAAGAACGGGGGTGTTGTTGTTGGCTGTGCTGAGAGGGTTTTTTTTTTTTGGTTTTGTTTCTAAAATGTTTGCTGACATAATCTGTGGCTATTCAAATAAAAAAAAACGTATTTTATAGTCTAACAACACACTTGTGAACACTGAATAACAAAACGCTTAACTGCCTATCACTGGAGAATTTGAGCTTTTCTGGCATTGTTTCCACTGGTGTCCCTCAGTCAAGTTCCCCCTCCTGGAAAGCACCCAAGTGCATATGAGTATCAGCGGATCATAACTCCAGATATTGAGGTTTGCTGTGCTCTCTTCCAGATGCTGTTCAGTAATTAAAAAATAGCTTTCATTCTTTCCCTAATTCTTGAAAGCTGAGTCAAGCTTTGTTGAATCTCAGCGCTGTACTTTCCCCACTACTCCACCTCGCATTAGGTTTAATACAATTATATATGTAGGAACTTTTTGTTTAAGCCAGAGAGGAACTCAAGTTCAGATGACTTTCTGATTATTTGCTTTCGAACAGCACGAGCAACGAGGTACTGTGGCTGTAATCAAATTATTTCCCCTATCGCTGTGGTTTGTAGCACTCAGACAGCTACAAGTCTCAATTCCTTCACTGGTGCTGCACAAAAGAAAAAAAGCGGCACAAAAGCAGCAAATGTTTGTAACATTCGCAGCTAAACTTACCCTTACAGCGCACTATTTGACAACAGCATCTGTTCAAAAATCCCAAACTGCTCTTTGAGCATTTCAGGTTTACAGAAAAATGTCACTAATGATTATATTTAAATTGCTGACCTACAGCCCAAAACCCAAATGTGGAAAAGACCTGAAAGAAAGGAAAATAGTAAATTACCGTAAACATTTTCAGTTAATTTTATGCAGTTGTAGCTGAAAAAGGAATTGAGGCATTGCTATTCTGCTAGCTGGCTAATTGTTATTAGTTATTTGACTGAAATATTATGTGAGTAATATTATTATTATGTAATGTACTTAATATATTAGTTTATGGGTGTTAACATTGTTTCAAATAGTTGTTCCCAAATTAAAATATATGTTTACAGTTTAAAATATTATAATAATATGCAATATAGCATCTTTTCACTGGATGTGCTTCTTACAAATAACCTTAGGTTAGGGGCAGATCTGATGAGTTGCATTCATTTTCTAATCATCTAAAGCTAAATCAAATCATTGAAGGATTTAGATTTGGTGTCCAGTTCAGTACTTATTTTAGATCAACAGTATATCACATGTGGTGCTGTGGCCTTGTATGTAAATCACTGCAGTGGTGAAAATTTTTGATAGTTGATGGATAGTTGTTGGTTTACAGTTCTGTCATGGTATGCAAATGGATGAAGTCTGGGTTTGTCCGGCTGCTTTGTTTGGACGTTTCCGGCCAAACCTGAGTAGCCAAACAAAGTTGCGGCTGGGCTGAGAAGCACCAACTGAATTTTCATAACATTTAATAATGTAGACCTGAGCATCCACTGGTTGTAGGAAAATGTTTCTGAGGTGCAGGGTGTTGATTGTGGGTAAGGCGAAATGGCTTCAGACGACGGAGCACTGTTAGGAAGAAGTTAGCAAGAAACAGAGTGAGAGGGAGGCGAGAGCTCCTGTCGGGCGGCAAGCTGTCCAGCCTTTGCCTGCCCTGGGATTCCAGCCTTAAATATCTAAGTTATTTTTAACCAGGCCCACGTAACAGAGCCTAGCGCCAGCCCCCTTTTAAATATTTTCTTTCCTTCAGGAGGGGAAATGGAAGAGAGCCACACTTCCTGGTCACGTGATCAAGCCTAAGAAGCTGAACATGCAACAGGAGGAGTGGGGAAGGGCGAGTGAGGGAAGGAGAGGGAGCCTGGTTGGCTACTTTGTACTCACACCAGCCCACAGAATCAGCGCTCAGCGCCTCCTTTCTGTAAGGTTTAAACGCCTCAGCTGGCCAGATGAGGCGTCGGATGAGGCAGTCTGTTTTAATCAGATGCTCAGACGTAAGAAGTCAAAAGGACCGGGGCAGTGATTGGTGTTCGTGAGCTGCAAAGGAAATGAGAGCGTGGGTACAGCACATCAGCAGACAGAGGGGTGGGGAGAGGGCCGTGTGACGTCAGGCCAGGGACCCACCAGGATTAGAAGCCTCTAAAAAGAAAAGGCCTGGGACTGGGCTGCCAGAGCTGGAGAGAATGTGTTTCTGTGTTTGACATGGGAGAATCAGGGACTTACCATGAGCTCACCTTGTTGACATATGGAGAACTTGGACCGCTTCGAGTCTCAATCTGGAACCTGAAATCATTACCAACCTCACATTACAGCCTGTGATGTTTGTCAGATTTATATTGTGTCTCATCCAAATGGGGCTCAGTTAATTAGACGATAATATAAAATATGTCTGCCTTAATTTAATGTAAATACATATAATTAGTGGCATGATGTTACAAACATTTTGCTTGTGGTGAACATTTCCCATGTAGGAAACACACACTTAAGTTCACTTCCCTCCCTGCACACATCTGTTCTCTTATCTGCTCATTCTTTGAGATTTAAAAACAGCTTCCCTGATCAAGTATGGCCAATGAGACATAAATGGGGACTGCTGTAACTGTGACCAGCCAGAAACTACCTGAGTCTAGATTGTAGTCAGGTTGACTGCAGGATATTTGTGAGTTAGTGAGCCAGTAAAAGACAGACTCATAAGGCTTTCTTTCAAACACTGACAAGATTGGTCATGTGACCTGTAGGTGATCTTTGGGTTTCTGCTTAAAACTAATTTTACGTTGCAGGCATATACAGCCCACTTGGATCTTATGTGGGCTGGAAAGAAAATTGTCTAGGCTTAAATTGTAAGAATTAAATGCGTGAAATTACAGAAATCTATATATTAATTACTTTGACCTAAAATGAATGACCATGAGGGGAGATCTTTATCTCAGGAAAAGCTGGAAAAATTATGAAAATACAGTTAAAAGTCCAAAATTGATGTTCTCCTTCACATTTTCCAAGGCCACCCAGTGGGCCGGATTCGAGTCTTTGCCAGGCCGATTCTGGCCCCTGGGCCTTATGTTTGGTTTTTAATTTTCCAGTCACTCGATATAATACAGTTTAATATTTGTCCGGCATGAAATGTAGGCCAATACAGGGTTTTACTGTGAACCTTTCTGTTGAGCGCCCACATAGTTTCAGTTTAGACATCACTTTTTGCTTCCGATCGTTAATGGGAGTGTCCTTCAAGCAGGTCCTTTCAAGTGGGAACATTTTCCAACGCCTCCATTTTAACTATAACAACGATTTAGCTTGTTTGGGATTAACATCAGTTAAGCATGAGGACTAACTCAAATATCTGCCCATGCTTGCTTGGCTTTCTTTCTTGTTTTTAAGCCAGTTATCTTAGGTTTGCTTAGTGACTCAATGATCTGGCCAATCTGTGTACATTTGACTCTGTTTAAAGTTTAAAGCCCCTAAAGGTGTTTGAATAGCTTCCAATAAACTTTGTGAATGGCAGGAAAATAGGGATTTTCGTTTAGAAATGAATGACATCCTTGAGTACTGTAATTATATAAAGTGCAAATGAAGGCATTTTGTTTGGAAGTACAGTACTGCACAAAGTCAAGAGACGCTTAATTTCTTCAGATTTTGCTCGGAAAATGGGAAAAGTCAATATTTGGTGTGACCACCTTTATTCTTCAGAATAGCCTCACCTCTCAGACAAGCCTTCTTGTCATTTCTTTAAATAGACGTAGGGAATAGTTTTCCGGGCTTCCTGAAGGACATTCACAGCTCTATTTTGGCTGCTGGCTGCCTTTTGTTACATTCTTTGTCACGACAATCCCATACTGTTGGATGTTGTAATGTTGATGTTCAGGCTGTGGGGAGGTTAATCCATGACTTATAGTGTTCCAACGTGTGTTTTTCCATCCAGGTATGCTTACTGCATTGTCATCAACATCACTGTCATGCATAAAAAAATGAAGCTGTTTCTAATCTGATACTTTTCACATTAAAATCTGATAGTGGTACTTTTCTGTGTTTATAACTCCATCAGTTTTGACAAGCTCCCCACCACCACTGGCTGAAATGCATATCCAAACCTTGGCAGAGCCTCCATTCTGTTTCACAGATGGCTGTGAACACTCACTGTTGAACCTCTCTGTACTCCTGACTTCCTCCATACACTCCAATGTTAATTTGAACCAAAAATTTGATATTTTTTATGAGACCTGTTGCTACTGACTTTCAGGGCAGTTTTTGCCTAATTTTGGATTCTCTTAAGTTTTTTTTGTCTTTTTGTCGAGCACCGATCAAGACCATTTTTGATGAGGCTTCATTGAACAGTAGCTGGATCAACTGGGCCAGATGCATCTCTTGGGTCCTTTTTAAAAATTCTAGGCCTGCCACTTTTTCTTTTTTCCTTCACTTGTACATGTTCCTTTATATGGACGTACTGGACGCCATGCTCAGATATGCAAGGCTTTCAGCCACTGGCTCTTTGGGAATCACCTTTTTGGTGGAAAAACACAATTTTATTTCTGTCAAAATGTGTTATCACAGATTCAACTGTGAGTTTTTAGAACAACAAAGTGCCTAAAATACACTGGTTCATCCCTTCTGTTAGACTGGTCGGTTTTAAGTGGTTCAACAAACAAACAAATAAAAAACCCATTCCTCTGAAAATTGCCAGACGACATGGAGTGGAATGAAGATGAGTGAGAAAGCAGCCAGTGTTCAAAGAAAAACTTTGAAAGGCTTTCAGAAAGCCTGGACAACTATTGCTCAAGAGCACTTTAAAAAGTCTGGCTCCTTGGAAGCAAAATCTAAAGAAATGAGGGGTGACTCAAAAGTTCTGCACAGTGCTGTAGTTTCCTTGAATCCATCTAATATCAGACTTAAATACAATGTTTTTAATACTGTTAGTGTCACTATGATTTTTGAAATGGCATCAAGTTAAATCGTGCATATATGGTTTAGGATTAAAAGAATAGTCAAAAAATTGTTAAATATTCACATGATGGTCATTTTGCATTGCTGAGGGTCACTCTTGGGTTGAGTTGTCTGCATAAACAAGACAAAGTCTATAAAAAAAAAAGGCAGACACACACACACTGTTTGTGGCTAGGCACACACATAGTCCACAGCATGTAGACAACAGGATGCAGCTAGTTAACCAAGCCAGAGTGGCCAAGTCTTCAGTGCACGAGCACAAACTATAGAGCACAAACTATAGCATGTTTACAAAGACATTGATGCATTGTTTCATAACCAGAAACACACATCTGTACACATCTGTAGCCATGCATCTTTCTGAAAAGGTTCTCTTTATTTTGTCCAACCTGTAACTATGATTTTTAAAGTACAGGCCAGGGGAACATGAGCTATACAAAACAGTCTAATTTAACACGAAGAATTTCAGTCATGCTTGTACCATAAAAGCTAAGTGTACAGTTCAGTGAGTAAACCAGGATCTTTACAATGTTAGAGAGGTTCCATATGAGTATTAAAGTTTTCTGTTTCACTGTATGAGTGCATCAGACCCTGCGCAGCTAATATGGCAATCACAAGCAGTTTTCAAATGCTTAAGAAGAACACTGGCATTGACTCAAAGGCAGCTAACAGGTCGTCGATCCTCTTGATGCAGTGCTGTTAAACCAGACCTGTCATATTTTTACATCGCTTGATTAAATCTTTATGTTTGTGAGGCTTACAGGAATCTAAGATGCAATGTGATAGACGCTCAGCGGTTCAGCGACATAGAAATGGGGCCAAAAGTTTGTGATTTACACGGCTTAGAGCTTGCATGCTATTGCACTTGGAATTTTAAAGCTTTTATGATGTGGATTAAATTCAAGAGTGGTTGAGGGCTAAATATTTGAATGCACAAGCTTTACATTTAAAACTGCTAAACTGCCAACACATCACATCCTGATGATCTCCAGACTGGATGAACACCTTTGGCTACAGGTTTACTCTCTAGTGTTATAAAGTCCTGAAATTCATATGATAATTGTTTTCAGATTTGAGGGTAGCAGGCTCCTGGGTTCCTTGTGCACCAAGTTTTCCCACTGGGAGTGGTTGGGAATGTTTGACCCCTTTTGTGTATTGCTGTTTTTCAGGTTTTTCAGATTGTCGTGCTGGAAACATACCTGCAAGTGAGTAACGTTCTGAGAATTAAAATGACACTAATAATCCAAAATATCAGCACGTATGTACTGCTGGATGATCCATGGTTTGTAGAAGAGAGAAAACTGTCTTGGTGGGAAAGCCCCATTGAAAAACCAGGGAACTCCTAATAAATTTTATGTGCAATAAGAGAGGAGAAACATAAATGTCACGACTGCGTCTCCAAACCTCCCCATGGTTTAATATTCAAGCATAAATCTAAGAGGTGCAGGGCAGAACTCTGTAACAGTTGGAAAAAAGACAACTGTTGTGAAGAGCAGAGACATGGAAAAATTAGAGTTGGAAAACTAATTAAAAGTTAAAAGCAAAAGCTGATTTCTTGCTCAAAAAGCACGTTGACTGGGGAAGCCACCTTCCTTCCTCACTTTGCTCTGTGCATGCATCTCCAGTAACAGGCAAACAACTTTTGTGGCAACTTTTGTGAGGCAAGCACCCAAATCAAATCAGAAATGGCACATTGTGGTAACCTTAATCAAACTACAAATCATTTCAGACCCATCGGCCCGGCTGGAATGCTGAAGACAGAACAAAACTTGACAGGCACAATTTAAGTGATGGCTTCTCCAGTCTGACGTTTTATTGACATCATGCTGCCTCTAATTGAGAAGGGGAGTTTCTGTAACTCAAACCAGATGGGCCACCAGCTCATGAACTTAAAGCCCCCCTCCCCAACTCTACTCTCTCTCGCTGGCTTTCTCTTTCTCTTACACTTACAGGGCTACTCTGGCTCAATGAAATACTTAACTATGAAATAAAATGTCATAAAACTGACCTATTTGTACTGATTGTAGGAATTTGATACTATGCCATTTATCATAAAGACTCTATGGCAGGGTAAATGGCGAAAGTACTGTCTTTTCATCTTAAAATCCTCTGATTTTACATCAGATTTTCTTGTTGGAACAGCCAGGATAGACTAATGAATCCCCTTGAGGGAATAGTCTGACATTTTGTTTTCTTGCCAACAGTTAGATACCAATCACATAACCATATGGTAAATATAGCTGGAGCTATAGCTCCTATAGCCATTAGCTTAGCTTAACTCTCTAAATTGGAAAAGCCAAGAATCATATAGCCCGGCTCTGTGAAATAAATGTACCAGCATCTCTAAATATGATGTTATGACTAATTTAGGGCTATATGCTGACCTGGTTGTAGGATAAACCAGGTATAATATGTTAATGTGTTAACTTTAGTGGTGGACACACAAACAGACTACTGAGGGAACCATAAACATGTAGCTCGCTCTTAGCCTGCTACTTTCAAGTTTGCTCGGAGGGTGTGTTCAGGAGATTGCAGTCTATGAGAAAGCACTGTATTATTTTTTTGAAAGTCTGGGAACATTATATAAAGACCAGCTCTTAATGCATTATTACAGTGCATTTGTTTTTCCAGTATACATGTAGATGGTCCCCTTGATGTCTCACAACAAACTTGGGGGGATGTACTGTTGAAAATTCTCGAGCTACCCCTAATTTCTTTATATTTCACTAGGAAAATGGTAACTAGGTGAAGCAAACTTTCTTAAAATAATTTAGTATTCCGCAGGAATAGTTCTCCAGGTTTCTTAAAAGACATTTAAATCTCTATTTTGGATTGGTGCCTCTTTTTTTCCTTCTCTGTGAAGACAATCCTGAACTGCTTTGATAATGTCTGAGTTCTGGGGAGGCCAATCCATAACTGATGGTGTTCAACTCTGTATTTTTCTATCCAGGTATGTTTTTACTGCATTGACAGTGTGTCTGGGATCATTGTCATGCTGAGATTGGATTTGAACCAGAAATTCTAAATTTGGATTCATCACTCCATAACACAGTCCAGTTGTTATTTTGCAGTAATTTATGTGCATCAGCGTTTTCTCCTTGTTTGCCAAAGCCTCGTCAGAACTGGCATAAGTGGAAGGTTGGCTGTCAAGAAGCCACTCTTAAGGAACAGTAGATGGATCAACTGAAGAGCCAGATGAACCTCTCAGGTCCTGCGTCAGGTCTTT
>NW_024582498.1:770055-784323 GCF_018398535.1 Haplochromis burtoni | reverse complement strand
CTTAAGATTATGACTTTCAGTAATTTTTTTATATGCTGTAGATAGTTTTAGGCCTCCCACTTCTTCTTTTGTTCTCCACTTGTCCAGTTTTTTAAGGATACACTGCACAGCATACCGAGATATGCCAGGTTGCCTAGTAGCTCTTTTGGAATAACCTCGTTGGTGTTTAAATTCTGTTGCATGCCTGCCAAACTATATTATTTTTGACATTTTTTGTAGATTCAACCAAAGAAGTGCAAATACGTGATGTTGTGCAACAGGCTGATGGTAACAAAGTGCCTAAAGACACAATTTAAAACTGGTTCCTTGCTAAGGTGACTGTCATGTGTAGACTGGTTCATTCCTCATATTAGGTGCCTTTTCTCTGAAAATGGTCAGGTACAAGGACTGGATTAGAAATGAACAAAAACACAGCCAGTGTATATAGAAACAATTGGAAAACCTTAGGGGAGCCTGGAGAACACCACTTTATAAAAGAAAATATAAATATATAACAAAATGTGGGGTGGCTCCAGATTTTTGCACTGTACTTTATGCATCTGCACTGAGGCTAACTCTTTTCTCATGATTTCATTCTGTTTTGCTAAGCTAACTGGTTCCTCTGGTTTCCGCTGTCTATTTGTTAGACAGTCTCAGGGGTGGTGTCAGTCTTTTCAGCACAACAGAAAATAAGTGCATTTCTCCAAATGTCAAACTGTCAAAGTTCTTCTTTGAGCCCAAAGTAAAAGTATACATGTGCATGCACTGTTAGAGAGGAAGAGAGAGAACTATTGCACAGGCTGTTCATTAGACACATGGATTTAATGAGTCTGAAAAGAAAACTGGATGTTAGAAGTGCACTAAATTAGTAGGTTCACATGAATTTCTTTAGAACCAAAATGGGAAATTTGCCACATTAGCAAAGCACTTTCATTTGCAGACATTTTTGAAAAGACATCAGAGGCTTTGTGATTTTATACCAACTGCGATCAATTGTGCACTTAGAAGGCATTAAAGTAAATTCACCAGCTGCTAATGACATTTATGACACAGCATGGAGACTATATGGCACTGTGAGCAAATAGAAGAAGAAAAAAACACTGAGACGTCCTTAAGAATTAAATTAGGGTTTCCCTGGCAGAACCTTCCACATAAATGGCCATAAAGATGACAAAAGCATGGCAATCATTAAAGTTTGGCCATTTTGTCACTCTGAACAGTATTTTTTGCGCACAGATTTTATTGATGTTTAATAAGAAAGATGGATTAGAAAAAAAAATCCACATCAGTGTTCATTACTGTATCGGAAACACTGCAAAAAGCACTCATTAAACCACTGGAACTGATGGAACTTATAAGATAAAGCACTGATCCCATTAGCGTCAGCTGCTCGTACAAGAACACTGTTAGGGGTGCACACTGAGAAAGAGCTAAAGAGATTTCACTACAGCAAAACAACTTACATTTAATGGTATTATTTATTTACTGTGCTTTAAGCCAGTTTTCTTTCTTGGTCTGCTTTGAGCACAAATGGAAGGCAGATAATCAGTTGTCATTTTTCAAACATATTTTTCAGCTACTGTATACAGTGCATATGTATTACAGTTCAGATGTCTTTCCTTGAACATATTTAGTTCTTTAGTACTTTAGCACAATTTACCTTAAATGCTTTTCCAACAATACAGCCACCGACCTCTTTAAGAGGACTGGGAGACTCACTCTGTGGTTTTTTTCAAGCTATGTGACCTTGTTGCCCCTGCACTGGTTTATAGCCCTTACAGTCAGAGTGGAAGCTCTCCAGCTTGTTGATGGTGTGAGAGCGTGTGGACTTATTCCATTATGCCAAGATACAGTATGTATGCCTGCTCACATACATGGCAGACATGAGCTAGTTACATCTGTAGCAGGGAAAAATTGATGCAGGGTCTGTGCTGTCAACATTAAGGAACTTAACAAAAAGCCAGTATGACGTGAGCATGCAAACGCCATGTAAGCATATTCCTTCACACACTTTCACACACCTCGACTCTGTGTGCTTTAGGAAAAATACAACTTTTGTTTGCCTTGGAGGCTTCAGCACCTGTTTCGCCACATTCACATACTGCACGAAAGTCATGCTGCTATTTAAAGTGCACCTGTGTATTTTCCTATTAAATAGGTTAGGGACTCCTTCCTGACTAGAGCAAATAAGTGCATGAGCTGGCTCCACAGTCTGCAGAATGACGTGAAGACAGGAACAATCAGCAGTTTGTGTACCTGTTGTGACGGAGAGGTCACTGAGACTAAACGGTGGTGTTCTTATGCTCAGAGTTAGCCAGGAGCTATGACTATCCTCATTTTCTGTTTCTACATGTGGTTGTGTGTGTCTGAAAACAATCCTTAAAGAAGACAACTGTATGGACTTAAAATGATTACACCATCAGTTTCGGTGAAGTGGCAACCTCCAGGGCTGAAAAATGAAGCCAAGGTCCATGTGCCAAAAGCTAAATGTTCATTGGTTGGCCAGCTCAGGCTGGCTCCAAAAGTGGATCAATCCCTATAGACTCCCATGTTAAAATGCCAACTGTATAGCAGATATAAACATTTTTACAGCCTAATATAAATAAAACTGTTGGTTTCAGTGTCTAATTGCTTAAGAAAACCAAGGGACAATGCCCAGGATAGGGCAGAGGGGGGTGCTTGCAGGAGACCAGCCCGTGGCTGAGTCCTTAGCCCATCGTTCCAGTTCAGGCATGGCCTGAAAGCGCTAAATGGGCCCACCCTTCCAGTGACTCCCTCACTGAAAGGACTGTAGGCGTTCGGTGCTTTGTAGACCAGTTGGCAGTCAGGGGCAGAGGTCCTAGGAGTCTGATCTCAAGTTGACACACCAGACTTGGATTGGTGGAGTATCACTGTGGCAGAGGTGTGGTCCCTGGGGTAGCTGCATGACTGGCGAGCATCTCATCCCACTCTGAGGCATCTGTGACCTCAGAGCTCACACTGGAGGTTCTGGTTGTGGTGGAGCTCAGCAGTGTGTCCATGTCTTCTAATATAATAACAGAGTGACCAAGAGACAGATGTTCAGAGTCTGTTCATCGGTCATGGATGCTCTTGATAAAGATAAATTACAAATAAATTTTAAAAATGGCTTAAATATAACTGGCAAAAGTGAATCCTGTGTAGGAAACACAGCACTAAACACAGCAGTCACCGTTCAGTCCCTCTGGCTGTGTTTGACTTTCAGTAGCTGTTGAAGTGAAACATTTTTTAGGGGGTCAAAAAGTTTACACAGGTCAGGTGACAAGTGGGCAGAACTTCATCTGAGAAAAATGTTACGCAATGATGTGAGTCAGCATTTCATATGCAGGTATACAGATTTTGAGATGTATTTTGGTTACAATCTATTTGTTAATTAAAGGTATTATTGTATTAACATATTCACAATCACATATGACCATGAGCTCTGGGTAGTGACCAAAAGATCGAGGTCACAGATACAGGGAGCCACTTTTCCTCCACATTGAATAGAAGCAGCTAAGATACTTCTGGCATGTCCTACTGGGAGGAGGTCCAGAGTCAGACCTGGGACATGATGGAGAGATTATACCTCTTGCTGGCTTGGGAATTCCTCAGTGCACCCTCAAATGTGCTGGAAGAGATTGCTGGGGAAAGGCCCTCCAAAACGGATTTGGATAGGTTGTATAAATAGCTAATTTCTTACTTTTTGAAGGTATTTCTTTAAATCAAAGAGACCCCAACAATTATGCAATGCCCTATGAGCAAGCACGTAGTGACAGAGGGAAGGAAAATCCCATTTCAACAGGAAAACCCCCCTGACAGAACCTTAGGCAGGGCCAGTCATCCACTGTGTATCATTAAGGCTAAATCCACATTTATATGCGATATGTGGTTTCACTCAAGCATCAGACTCTGGGGAGTTAAAAAAAAAGCCAATACAGCACCAAAAAAGTTGGAAAGTTTCTCTAGTGGCCACCTGAGGCTGGCTAGAAAAGTAAGCTAGCCCAAAAAGACTCCTATATTAAAATGTCTAGCTTTACAACATTAAAATGGATGTTTACATCCTGGTATAAAAACACTTTGGCTTTTCCCCTATTTTCCCCTTCATAATGTGTCCATAGGGGGTGAATAGGGTTGCATAAGAGGAATGGCTGCTTCAAGGGAGAGGTTTTCAGTTAGACGCAGCCAATCAGCATCTGCTACGACTCTTCTGCTCTTAATGGAGGCGCTGAAATTGAAGCCTCTGCTGCGTTCTAGTTTTTAGAGTATTGTAATAGAGTTGTTTAATGAATAACATTGTCTCCCGAATGGTACTGCATGTCAAAGAGGTCTTCACTTCATTTGTGTTATACCTGCCAACACTCCTGTCCGTCCATGGTTTCTCCAGTATTTTTGCCTTTTTTTCTTAGGCAAACCCTATAACTTAAAGTGTGACCCTCACATTTTATTATGAAAAATTGGGGAAAAGAATCCATCTGCAAGCCTTGTGTTGTTGTTTAATGTTACCTAAGCTGACAAATTGTAAATAAAGTGGAGTCTACATGCACAGTCCATGCACTACATGCAATTTTAACCCATTTGTCAATGAAAGCTGGCACATGCAACCTGATTCAAAGGGTGTGTGCTGCTACTCTATGCAGGCAAAAAGACCAGTCAGAGGCTCCAGTACTCCCCCAAAGGATTTTAAACATAGCTTGGGCTCAGAACCATCCAAAGTAATAATCGAATTATACATATCAAGTTATTTGCTCCAATCTGGGAATAGGCAGCCTCCTTCAAACGACCGATCCTTGCCAGTAGCACTGCTTAAAAGAAGCATTATGGGTCAAGACAGACAATGCTTTTGACAATGGTGATTTTAAACAAAGTCTAGGGTTCGAATTGTTTGAAAAAATAAAAGCAAGCAGTAAAGATTTACCCCAAAATGTTTACTCTAAACATCAAGTTGCAGACTTCACTATTTTCTTACACCAAACTACTCTGCATATCCAGTGACACCGAAATGTATTTAGTTGCTCACACATGCAGGTTACATTATGCCAAGACATATTTGTCCTAAATGTTCCCACCAAAGTCATTTTTAGGTTCCAGTTTGGCTCCCTTAAGGTAAAGTGGAGGATGGAGGATGTAATCAATAAAAAATGTGATCTGTTTCAAATACCACACTGACTTTTTTGTCTTTTTATTTTTCTCCTTTAAACAATACTTGCCCGTCACCTTGTTTGTCCTCGCATTTACAGCACAGGCATGTGCACGGTTGCCTCTCACCAGCACATCAACAATTACTTTCCCTCGTTCCATAACAGAAGAATCCTGATTGTGTAACCGTCTGTCAAACCAGTTTTTTTTCTCCTCACTACTTAAATACCGAACCACAAAGCTGCAGAGGGAGGAAAGACCCTCCCCTCCCTGTGACTCATTCTCATAAGAGCGTAAGCAGCCGCTACATGCCATAGAGTAGTATTCCATGACTCCTGCCATTATCTACGGTACTACCGTCATGTCGTCTTCACCAGCATCATCATCATGGTTGGTGTTGCTGTAGTGCCGGTTCCCCGTGCCAAGCTGCTGTAACTGACAGCTATGCAAAAAGATGTAGCAGTCGGGTTAGGTTGCACCTTCATAGAAATGTTCAGCTGTTGAGTTTGTTTCTTTTTCTTAAAGTGCAATTTAAGATTGGACTGCTAAGTCTGGGTAGTAAAACAATCCACTAACTACATAGTGACAAGCGGCAAAAGTATGTGAAAGCAGAGAGGGATATTTGGAGTGAAAGAGTGAGGATGTGAAGATGTGAAGTCCAGGAGAAAGCCAGCGAAGGCAATCAGCAGGTGCCGAGGACGAAGAAACTCAACTCTGGGTCAAAGAAAGACTGCGTCAGGGGGATTTTCCAGTGAAGTTTAGGGTCTCTGTAGTATTATGTCACTCTTACAGCTCCATTAAGCCATAATGAGGGTGTTACCTAAATTATAATGTCACAGTGGCTACTGCCAGCAATACTATTACACTTGGCTTCATAAAATATCAAACCTGTCACTGTATCAGCTTTTCTGTATGACAATATTAGACACAGCTCTGGTCAGTGTCTGAAACCGAGAGGAAAAATGGCATATACGAATGTGAAAATTTGCTTGGGCACGGATCAAAGTGTGGCACCGGCCACTGTTGGGACATGCTCAGCAAGCACGAAGGCACAGAAACCACGTCACATGCCATTGTGAGAAAAACGCTAGGGAACCGTGCCAGAGGGTAAATATCCACTTGACGATGGCGTGCGTGCTGATCTGGAGTACACACCCTCTGCCCACAGATAGGAGGAGCCTTTTATCTTAAACTATACACACACAGGCTCTGTAATGGTGACCAGACAGAAAACTAACAGCACAGAGCAATGAGAAACTGCTGATGGAGCATCTTTAGTGAACACGGAAAGTTTTAAAAATGAATAAAATGGTAAATAAATATGCATTTAAGGCCAGACTGCATCGCATGTCAAGTGCTCTAGCTGTGCTGCCTGTCTGAAAAATGTTGATATAAACGTTAATATACATGCTACAGGGTTCAGCCACTTGTCATTCCTTAACTAGACGCTGAAATAGCTCTCCTTTTCTATTCACTCCTCCATAATATGTTATTCAGCTCCTTTTCAAAGGGCGTCCTTTTTCTAAGGATCATTGCCCGAGCCGCAAAAGTTGAGAAACAGAGGCGTTTTTTGTCACTGACGGGAGCAATTTGATGCTTATCGCAATTTCAGTGCGCCACTTGGTCTCCACTCTATGTCGTGGCCAGCTACGGCACAAAATGTTACAATTTTGCAATAGGAAACATTAAAGTCGACCACAGAAAGCTGGTCTCACAGACCACAGTGACAGAATACACCTGAGGAGCTTCTCAAAGGGACTGTTTGTGACTTCACTGTCTAAACAAAACTAATAAATGTGCTCAGAGCTAAGGTCCATTTCTTAAACACACACAAGCACGCAATTATTGGCAACTAATTGGCTAGCAGCGTTACGGTACAAGGACAGCGCGGTCATTAAAAAGACATTTCCTGTTTGAGTTCACTGATGCTTCCACTGATAAGCACAAAGACACACTCTCATATTATCGCCGATTGCAGGCACCAGTCTAAAAGTAGAGAAGTTGAAGCTGGAAGGTGTCATAATGTAATTTTTGTTCATGTAGGCCCACTTGAGTCAGACGTGAGTGTAGTTCAAAACACTGTTCAAGGGAATCAAGGCATCCATTAAGGCAAAAGCACTCAGTAACACAAGTAAGTATGCCTGAAACAAAATCTAACTACTTTTAAAGGCATAGCGTGTTTATACCAAGTGCGCTGACTTCAATGTTAAAATGCCCACCAAAAATGTTGTTATAGCATAAAGCTAACGAATTAGGCTATATACTAATGCTGATTAGGAAGCTGGTTTGTTACCGTGCAGTGTGCCAATCCAGTCTATTCATATGTCATGCATTTTCTTTTTTTTCTTTATAGCCTTTAAAATACAGCATGACATCATGAACCGGTGCGTGATGTCACGATGGCTACACGAATCGTTTTAAAATCTTGAATGGAAAGGACAGGTCTGCCCTTATAGCATTCTGCAAGCTGAATAAAAATAATTTTGTATATTTAACTCTGTACAGCTATAAGTAGTGTTTGGGGTAACATGTCCATGTTACTGTAATCATATTACAATTTTGCATCAGTGATGCTCTAATGTAAATCACAATCAAACTCAATATCATAATTATATTTTAACTTGCGTTACAAGGATTCTTAAGTTATCTGCATAACACTCATTAAAAAAACATAAAATATGTGTTTTTATTAATCCACACTTGCACTACAATTAGCTGATTTTGGTTCATATGCAGGGAGGAGGAAAAGAATCAACAACTTTTGATGTGTTGTTATGTGTTGGTGCTTGGGACTATAGCCTCAGGTATTTTGTTGACTGACAATCATGCGACAGTGTATTTCAGCTCTTGTTATTCAGTAATGTTATAGTAATATGATAAGTAGTGGTCCTACGTAATGCACTGCGTTACTTTTAAGAAAACTAATGTGTAATGTGTAATACTTTTTTAAAGTAATGTCCGCAGCACAGGCTATAAATCATCATCACTATGGTGCTACTGAATAACTCTACCATCATCATTCTTAAATGCTGTGCATTATGCATGTACTACATTTCACACTGATCTGTCAAATAGTGGCGGCAATAGTTCCATGTGAGACTAATACTGATATTATTCCAGTTACTCTTTGAAGTGGCCAATCCTTGTTGGTTCTGTCCATCAGTGTGATTAGTAAATCACAACTAATGCTTTTTTTGAAGCTTTTTTTGTTTTGTTTGTTTTTTGCTTCAGCCTCTGCCATTATTTTATTTTATTTTTTGAACTATGACATAATACCTCAGTGTCATTGTCTCTATCCTTACATACATTCATGCACCTATTGTAGCCTGACGTAACCTTAGACTGACCTACTTTCACTACATCAGAGGAAAGGAAAGGACTTGCTCGAGTGTAAGGAGGCATACCTTCGGTCAAAGGGCGATGACCTCATAATTTTATGTTGTCCACCCGCAATTATGCAACATTCCCAGCGCCACCCATGTTGGCGAGGCTAGGGAGGAAGCGCTGAGGACAGACAGATCTCCCCCTCTCGCTCTCCGGGGGCCAGGAGCAGAGACAAGCCAGATATGATTTTGCAGGAAGGAAAAGAGAAGGGAGGGGAGCACTGGATAAGAATGTTGCTGCTGCTTTATTTTATCCTTTCGCTTTCTTAACTCTGACCCAGGCTTGTGTTATGAATGCCACAGAGGTGGAGTTATTACAGACACAAAGGCAAGCCAGGTCTAATCTTGTTACTATTCATTTCACTAACAATTATAGGCTCCTTTTACAGAGAAGGCCATAATTCAGATCCATGTAGTTCAAGGGGAACTGAATGAAGCCAAACTTATGCAGCGTCGAGAATGGCTACTGCCACTTCATGCTAGTTGAAGTGCTTTAGTGACTGGCCTCTGCACCTTGTGACATTTTTAACATTCCTACAGTCACCTCAAAGCCTTGTCTGTTCTCTTCCGCTTTGCTTTACAGTCCTTCACTGAACTTGTTCTCGGCTGTCTAGCAGGTGATTGAAGTGCTGTGGACTACAGGGCGCCTCAGTCTAGCTAAAAAAAAGAGAAGACAATTACTACATCAGGAAGCTTCTGTCAACTGGAGGGATACACACAAGAAGGGCCCAGCCAAAAACAAGGAATGCAAACACACCCATGTAAGCCTATCTGCTTACCAGTGCTGGAGATATTTGGATCTACTCACCTTATATTTAAAAAGTCAGTGTAGACAGCATCCATGCCTACCCTAAGTCTTTCATCTCCTCCCTAATTCTTGTGCCATGACGGGGCACTTCATCATCAGAATCTCTCCATCCACCTAGTAGCAAAGATTTGACACGACGCTGGCAAAGGAAGTGGACCCACACCCCCTTGGCCAGCAATCAACCACTACAGACCTCACTACCTGTCTGCCTCGACTGTTACAGTCTGGCAGTCAGCATTCCTGCCCTACCCTCCACAGTGTTAGCAGCTAGTATATTAAACACTCTTTTTTTAAAAAAAGGTAAACATTGTCTGAAGTGTAAATTTTTGCACGTCACATCTTCTTTTTTTGCCTTTGTTTTGTATTTTCTTGCCCTGAGGCAAATTTTTCGGCTGCTTTATGCTTTGCACTAATTGCACTGGAACACAAGCAGTTAAGAAATTGAAGAAATGGATGAACAGATAAGGAATTAAAAATAGCTGGCTTACAGTGTGTAAATATTCCTGTAATGTTCAACTAGTATGGAACACCCAGAAACCCCTTTATACCAAGAGTCAACACTTGAACCTCAAAGGCATTGTTCCTCTCACAAGTACTGCACTAAGTGCTGGAGCAGGGCCAAAACAATTAAAGTCTATCACTGTCCAAACACTTACAGACTTCCACCGTATCACTAAATCTGTATGTTTACCATAACATATCAGTTTCTGTGTTGGCCATTTTATTTTAAGACGCGTTCATAACTGCGCACGGATAATCTTTTATCATTTTGCTGGGCACCGTTTCTTAAGCGGGCCATGCAAACATTGGCAGACTTATTTTTTCCTTCCTCATCCCTGACTCTCATCTACTAAAAGTTGAGCTTATAAAAGTAAATTGCATGTCTATAAACGAACCTCCTGGGTTTGTGGGGCCATATTCGAAGTTGCTTCACTGCAGCAAAACAAACCCTAAGTTATGTAACATGCAGTCATACTCTCTATACCAAAAATTAATTAATTAATTAATTAATAAAGTATCAAGTTGGTTTGGGTTGCCAAGCTTCTTCCTTTATCTGTTTTTGACAAAAGTCCTACATTATCAACAAAATGTTAAGTTTCTATTTTTAAAGAAGATCACCAAACCGAGCCACAGCTTTCTCATCTAAACCCTCAATGCTTAACAGCGCACAGTTTTTATGATTTTGTACTTTTCAAATACAAAAGTCCTTTCCACTGTGGTATAAACAACTGTTTACTCCATTCAAATCTGTTAGTCATTCTCCGTTCAGTAGCATGTTAACTAGTCAAAACTTGTCAGTGTAAGATACTAGAAATTTCTTCTGCGTAAATGTGGTGTCCCATTTGACTCTCATGTTACATTTTCTACACTGATAACTGATTTATGTTATTTCTTTGTATCATTTTCTTTAAGACTCTATCCATTCAGTCATACGGATAGTTATCCATACATTTTCTGCAGTGTATAAGCAGACAGGTGAGGCTATGATTTGTGGCTCCGCTCCATGGTAACATTCCACCCATGAATACCTGTGTCTCTCGTTCTCTGACTGCCCTACTTTCACCCACACATGACTCATCGCTAGCCTGCTATCTGATAAAGACTCTTTGTCCTGGCCTCTATTTTGAGAAAGCAAGTTTGTGTACCTGCGTGTCTCCTGTTACTATTTTCAAATATCCTACCCATTCCTCAAATAATATTTTTGCTTTCTTAATGCTGGCAGTACTGCATAATGTGCCTCGTTTACTGTTGTCATAACCTAAAGTTATGAGCAGCCACAGCTGCTGATATAGTCTTATCGCTTGTGGACTGCGTGGGAGGTTTGTCGTGCAATGTAGTGCCACAAGGAGGCCACGCAAAGTCCAAGAAATTATACAGGGTTTTGCTTACTGACAGGAAGGAGAGGACAAAATTAAGCTTTAAGCCAAACCCACTACTCCGGTGTACTGTAAGCAACTGTAGAGATTAGATTAGAGTTGCTATCAAATGTATGCGGTATTGTGGACCACGTATGAGCTAAATCAGTGATTACAGATGGTTTATGGATTTCCAGTAACAAGTTTGGTGACATGAATGCCAAAATGTTCCAACTTAATTAAAACTTATTTTGGTTGTGGATGAAAGACAAAAAACATCCTAATCCTATGTGTGTGTGTGTGTGTGTGTGTGTGTGTGTGTGTGTGTGTGTGTGTGTGTGTGTGTGTGTAAAAAGAGAGAGAGAAAGAAAATGCTATATGACAACATGCTAAACTGAGAATAGGTGTAGAGGTGTTCGGTGTAATATGTTACCGTATGTTATAATCACAAAGTGTTATACATTACAAGGTGTAATCTGTTAAAAAGTGTATTATGTTACAAAGTGTAATATGCTACCCAGTGCTAAACATTACAAGGTGTAATTTCTTAAAGCATTAAAGGTTACAAAGTGTAACATGTTATAGTGTAATGTGTTACAGTTACTTTACAGTGTTATACATTACAATGTACTGTAACATAGTAATGTGTTATAGTACATAAAGACTAAAGACTAAATTCAGTAATCACATTAAAGTTACAGTTGTGTTTTTACTTGTGTTACAGTGGCTCCTCAAGTAAGTAGAAAGAAGCGAATAGAAAGAAACTATTTACCCCAAAAATCATCAAATATGCTTTTGTTCCCTGTGCACTATCACTGCAGTCACCTGTAGATATTCCTTTATTTGTATTTGTCATCATTAGAAGTTTGTGTCAGCGTGTGTTACTGTACTGTCAACTGGTCATTATACTGACAATGCACTTCAGTAATTGAGATGTAATATGACAGTTATATGACAGTAGTGATAAAGGCAACAGAATTCTTTCTCCAGGAAGTAATTAAACAATATAATGCACTGTTACTTATCAAAGTATCATAGTATCAAATAATGTGTAATAACATGTCTGTTTGGAGTAACAGTTCAACACTGGAGATGCTGCGTGTTGCATGTTAGAGATGTGACATGTTGATTAACACATTTTATGTAGAACTTTAACAAAAACCGAGAAGAGAGGGCACATCATGCCAGTTCTCAGCTCCATACATCGACTTAGAGAAAACACAGGTTTGAATTTAAAGTACTGATTGTTTATAAATCATTAAATGGTTTGGGCCTGTAATTTAAGGACAACAGATGGAAATTAGCCTTTGGCTATAATCTGGCATGTTTACATTCATGTAATTTTTTTTTTTTTTTTTTTTTACATTTATGTTCATTAACATGCACTGTCCTAAATAAATAAATAAAATATATGACATGATTAATAGATCCAGATCCAGTAGGTCTCGGAGGTCTGCAGGGTCTGGACACCTTGTACTGCACAGGTTTAAAATCAAACAGGGTGATATTTAGCTGCTCTGCTGCCAACTGCTATTGAGGTTAGATTATCTCCAACCCTAGATATCTTCAAATCTAAAAACAGCCTCATTCACAATAGCATTTACATTTTTTATATGAAGCTCCTCGTGAATGACTATAGTTTTTGCAGGGTGTTATGTAAATAAACTTGCAATGCCTTGCTTAGGCATAAAGATGTTTTCTCTTTTTTTAAGAAAATCTTTTTTGTGTCATTTTGACTAATGTTGGTCACCAACTATTATGACAACTTGAATGAAGGAAGCCACTGTAAGCCACTGGTTCCTGTTGTGAAACCTCAAAATGAGCATTTCTGCCGTAGACACTTTGGCGTTTCAAACTCAGACTGTATTCAGTCATCAGGAAAGTTCTTGAAGTCATAGAGAAATGGAGAAGAGGGCAGTGTTACTGTATCCTGGACCTTTTATAACCACGGGACTGCTGGTCATTGGAAAGAAAACAGGTTTGAGATACTTCTGGATTTTAGATCTGGATGCCACATGTTTTTATAAATTTATATTTAAACCTGGGGAGTTGTCAGGTAAGATAACTAATGTTAACTAGCTCCCACCTTTGAGCCAGGTTTTGGGGTTGTGAGCAAATGGATCAGTTGGAGTCTTATTAGTATTGACTTATTGTTATAGCCAGCCTCAAGTGGCCATAGGAGGAACTGCAGTTTGTGAGTACAAACTAATAATAATAACAGACATAGAAAAGCAATACAAGTAACACTTTGCTGACTTGCAAAGGGGAATTCACTGTATTAGTTAGGTGCACATTATTTCAGTTTGTTTGTTTGTTTTTTGCATTAAAAAAGGTTAAATTTTATTTTTTACTGTTATCTAAAATGCATTTTTTCCACACATTCCTTTAGTTTTCCAGTTTTGACTATCTGGTATATGTAAAGGCAAAAACTGGATAAAGTGTGCAACAAGCAGGACACAAGCACACTTTTAGATATGTTAGTTACACGTTGCTACAGTCCAACAGCAGATAGACTTTGCACTTGGGACCCGGCAGGTTAAAGGGCTAGTATCCAGTCTAACTGCTTCAGACATTTGCTTTCTGGTCTGGAAAACTTCAGAGCTTCAGTGTATGTGTGAAAACGACTTCAGTCTCTTAGTCTCCATTATCGTTTCCACCTCTAAATCAATCATCTGAGCTCTTTTCCTTCCTGCTAATCTTTCCTCTTTTCTCCTCCTCCCCCTCCACTTCCTTCTACTCCTCTTCCTCAATCTTATCCTGCTCCAGTACAAACGTAATAGCGAGTGTCCATCCAAAACTCTGACTGCAGAAAACCCCAGAGGACACTGCATATTTTCACCCTGCCCTAACAAGCACACACACACACACACCAAGTACACATACCCCTCTCAGCTGCCTGTCTAATCACCACACCCATCTGCTTGACATCAGCCTGTGATGTCATCATGGGACCAACGCTGGCATGCTGTCCAGTGTAACTTCATCATCAGCAGCATCATCTTTTGGCTTGGGTTGGAAAAGTCTCAGATGGGAGGCAGCTGGATTGTAACAATTCCTTCACCCACTGCCTGTGTGTGTGTGTACGTGTGTGTGTGTGTGTGTGTGT
>NW_024582498.1:723735-770035 GCF_018398535.1 Haplochromis burtoni | reverse complement strand
TGTGTGTGTGTGTGTGTGTGTGTGTGTGTGTGTAGAAGAAGCGAGGCTGAAAGACGCAGTTGCTCTAATTTAAACAATCTGAGGCTTGGCTTTCTTGCGCTAATTTGTCCAGTTTATAAAGGGCTCTCTGCTCAGATTCAAATCGTGTTTGTCAATATTTTAGCTGCCTAGTAAATATCACAATGATTACGTTCATTAAAAACTAAAACTGGAAGGAATGCAAGGTAGTTTAGAGACAAAGACTAAGAGAAACTGACTAAGGGAAGCGACAGTCTGAGAAGAGGTATGGAAATCAGTATGGATGGGACAGAAGTGGACAGGATGGGGTGGGGTGACAGGGAAAGGCGAGGCATGACAGGATGGGATGGGACAAGACAGGAAGGTGTCAGTACTGTAAGGTGGGTCAGCAGAGCACTGCTGCATCGACAGCAGGAAAAGTGGAGAAAAAATATGATGACAGAGTGAAAAATTGGATTGGATATAAATGGATACAAATTTAGTAGGAAAGGTAAAGAGAAAGATATAAAGACGGAGTTGTTGCCTTTGTCTTTTTAAATGCAGCTTCAGAGCTGTACAGTACATGTATGTTGGACTGACTCAAAATTAATCTTGAGCGTGCATGTTCATTGTTTAAATTAGCAAATACTTGTTAGGATCACTGCCTCGTTAGCTTTGTTTTTCTGTAGGCTTTTATTGCAATAAGAAAAAGCCAGCTTTACTGGATTCATATACACTTTATAACCTGGATTTAATTTGGAGTTTTAATGAGCATTGCAGTTATTTAGTTTGGTTTGCTTGATGCCATTATAAACAATAACATGATCCCAGATCAAGGGTTACAGAAAACTTGGCTTTATCATGAAGTATCATACCAATGTAATCTGTCACGAGTCTGGTAACCTACTAAAATGTCAGGTTTTTCTCCGTTATTGAGAGCAGAGCTTTGGAAATCAGCCTTGCTCACCAGCTCTTCTACACAGCTGCACTCAAGATTTTTGCACCCTGTGTTTTATTTTGTATAACTTTATTGATGCCATCAAATGCCCCCCCTTCCCCCGTTAATTCCCACCTGAAAAAATATCCTAGTATTTAATTAGTAACAGCTTCATGACTGCAAGGGCAAAGCGAACAAACTTTGCAAGACGCTTGGGAAAATTTGGAAATATAGTAAGCCCTCCTTCCCCATCACCAGGCCAGGGTAAAACTTGAAAACACAAACAAACAAACAAACAAACAAATAGCGAGAAAAACAAAATAAAAAAAACAACAAAAAATTGGTGACCATTTGGCAACCACCGATAACTAGCGAGAAAAGAATGAGCATTCCCACACTGGTTGGTTGGCAGAGTTGATGAAAACTCAGTTGCTAAGACCCAGTCATGCAGGCCCTGAGTCTGATAAGTGACCCCATGGTAACCACTGGTTGCTAGGTAAAAATGTGTATTCCCCATCCAGCTGACGAATGGTTACTTGAGGTTGCTGACTTTCACTATAGTGAAAAAAAGGGATTGGCCAGCTCTTACGTAAGCATCTTGTGTGTATTTAACACAATTGCCTCATGCTTTAAAGTTAAGTGTAACTACATAGTGTAGAAACGACATGATATGCAGAGAGGCTAGATTAAATTGTTCATATCACGTTCAAGTGAAGTAAGTCAATAATATATTAATGTTAAATCCCGCGACACTGCACGGGTTTCAGACTCGCGCTCTTGAGATCGTGGTTTCAGGAAGGCATCCATCTCAGTCAAGTCGAGCAGCCACCTCTACTTTTTTTAGTATACCAAAAAAAGTAAATTGGGTGGTTGTTGCATTAAAAAAGTCTAACTTGTAATTTGAACACAATAATTTCATGTTTCTATGAACGTAATTAAATCATGAAGAATCTGTACGAAATTCAACAACTTAATTTGTTCTTGTTGAGATGACCTGATACAATCTAGTAAGAGTGGTTAGTTGCTGAACTCATGAAATTCACAAGATCGCACAAGATTTCAAACTGCAGGAAAATCACTGGAGTTATAAGAGGCAGACAACTACACACGCACCACGTGCATGCTATTGCTATTTATTGTGTATTATTAAAAAACAAATGGCAGCACGGTGGCACGGTGGTTAGCACTGCTTGCCGCACAGCAAGAAGGTCCTGAGTTCAATTCCACCATCAGGCCGGGGTCTTTCTGTGGGAGTTTGCATGTTCTCCCCGTGTTTGCGTGGGTTCTCTCCGGGTACTCCGGCTTCCTCCCACCGTCCAAAGACATGCAGCTTGTGGGGATAGGTTAATTGATTAATCTAAATTGTCACTAGGTGTGAATGTGAGTGTGAATGGTTGTCTGTCCCTATGTGTTAGCCCTGCGACAGACTGGCGACCTGTCCAGGGTGTACCCCGCCTTTCGCCCTATGACAGCTGGGATAGGCTCCAGCGCCCCCCGCGACCCTGAAAAGGATAAGCGGAAGCGAATGGATGGATGGATGGATATTACAAAAACAAAAAAAATTCTGCATCAAATACAGGAAATCATAGCTTTCCTACATTTCCTAGATTGTTGGCATGGTGGTTAGTGCTGTTGCTTCACAGTAAGAAGGTCCTGGGTTCAAATCCACATTCTGGCTAGTTTGCAGGTTTCTCTCTGGGTATTCTGATTTCCTCCTGCAGTTAAAAGTCGTGCAGTTATTAGAGTTAGGGTTAACTGGTGATTCTAAATTACCTGTGAATGTAAGTGTAACTGGTTGTTTGTTTCTATGTGATAGACTGGTCAGCTGTCCAGGGTGTACCTTGCCTTGTAACCTATCACTTCAGGGTTATTTCCCAGCCCTCCTGCAACCAGGATAAAGATAGAAGGATGGTAGTTGTTGAAGACCCATTCAATTTTTATGGTAACCAGACTCTAGACTTTGTTGAAGATTATGTAATATGAAGACAACATGTAGTATTTAAGTGACCAAGTAGTATTGGGGTAAAAGTTATTGAATAGTGTTGAAATAAAATGACAAAATTGTGAAGGATTAAAATATTCCAAGAGCTCAACTTACTTCATCTGAACATGTTTCAATCGCGTTTTATGAACATAAAATGCACAGGTTTATTACATATGAAAAAGTTGTGTTGATTTAACTCAGTTGTTTAAGTTTCTGCCAAAGCAAAACATTTGTGTGCAACTAATGTCCACTATTGAATCAAGTAAATCCAACATGGCCTTTTTTTCAGTGTAGGTCAAAATCAGTCACAAAGAGGCTGCTGCACAAAACAACCCCTGGTTGCTTGCAGAATGGCGGCGTTGCCGATAGTTCACAGGGAGGATACCGAATTGTCTGCAAATGCTGGCCAACAACTATCCAAGTAGTACTGAAAGTAAAAGTTGTGCCTTACTGCTGAAACCTGCACATTTCACAGTTGACAACTTTTACTTTATAGGTGAATGGTTTCCAGTTTGCGTCACACTTTTCACTTTTTCACTTCCACTAGGCAAGTGCAGACAAGATGGCATCTTCCATACAAGCTCCTGGTAAATTGGGCAACCTGCTAGTGACCAAAAAATCACCATGAGACTTTCTATACTTCTTCATGACCAAGTTCAGCTAGTAACACCAAGCAACCTTCCACAATGCCTGACCAACTGGTCAGGAAATAGATACAGTATTTCTCCCTATTGCCAGTGGCTACAGTGGGATCACTGAGTGATCTCTAGGCCTACGTGACTGGAGCATGTCAATCAATTTCACATCGACTGCCAGCAGCCTCCAGCAATGACTCACAAGTTAAGGAATACAAACTTTTTCCAAGCAACTGGTGGTTGCCAGGCAGTCACCAACTTGTCTCTAGGTTTGAATGACTGGGGCCCAACTCACACCACATCTATACCCAATTTAGAATGACCAGTTAACCTAAAAAGCATTTCTTTGGCCTGTGGGAGGGATGCTACTCTTAACTATGCAGCATTTACAGACGTGGTGGTTAGGTTTCCTCTTTCTGTTTGACTTAGGTTTAGGTAGCACCACCAAAAATCCATCAAACCCCATGCAAAAAAGAGATAAGAAGTAGGAATGTTAGAATGCTACATTTTGACCTGTTGTCCAACAGCTACTTTGCATTTTGCTTTGAGTATTTGCTCTTTTTTACTGTAATTGTTTTCCTTATGCCTTCAAGGAATAACCAGAATAAACAGTGATTTGCAATATTAGATAATAGGAGGAACCTACATGATTGATTAATACAGTTCTATCTATCGATCTATAAAAAAAAATATCAAGACTTAGCAGTTCTGCATCCTTCCTTAAATTACAATAAACAAAGATGATGATGCAAGTTTTTTTAGATTTGGCTCTATCTCATGAAAAACCTATCATGAGGAACTGCAGCTCTCTCTATGCAATGAGTGTCTCTCCTGGAAACAGCCACAGGGTTGCAACACACCTGGAGCCCATCCCAGGGACAGAGACACACAGAGAGAGCCCATAACTTCAAAGTCTCAAACAGTACCCTTTTTTTCCTGATTAATTGCTTTATTCAGCTCATGCTGTGTTTGAGGGACTCTCTCTCTCTCTCTCCTGCTGGCTGTCAAGTACTGGTTCTAACAGTGCGCCGCTATTCTGCTGTTCTGAAATCATAGATCGCCTCCAGATGTTGTCATGACCCCCACTCACAAAAGCTAAATGATCTTCAGTCAGGCAGAGAGTGTGAGCGATAAACTGTACTTTATTTTATGTGTTTTAAACTCTTCTACTGTTTACATTTTTTTAAAATGTGGCACATCATGCCACCTTCTCAGCACCAGGACCATGGCTCACGGCCTTTAACCTACTTAAGGTTGTAGAGGACTCAAGTATGTAAATCTGATGCAAATCTGATGATTTGAAATATTCCGTTTCAGCTTGAGAACTCTTTGGCTGCCAAAGGGAAAATACTCCCCAGTATTCAGCTGGGTTGGACAGCAGGAATCATCAGTGATGAATGTTTTACATTAGCATAATAAAGCGGACTGGAAGAATCCACGTTGCATCAATAGAGCAAGGGCAGCTTGCCAAACCATGTCATTAAGCGTATATTAATTCTGGCAGCAGCCTCCGAGCCACATTCTGATCGGGGTGGTTTCTAGAGGAGTGTTTACCAAAACAAGACTCACAGCTCTGCTTTAGTGGTTTCAGAGAGCTATCCAGTGACGTAGGAAACCTGGACATGTGACTGACTTTATGTACGCATGTAGAAATGTGAGGTCATGGCAGCCGTGTAAGTGTACTTTCTCACCAGAATGTGTTATGCCGTGGAGCGACTCCCAAAAGAAATTTCAAGGCTGGTACTGCACTGGATCAAAAGCACGAGTTTCTTTTTTTTCATAGCTTTGCCAGAGGAATAGTAGTGTGAGAGGCTGTTTGCTGAAAAATTCCATAAAGGCACGTTTGAAAAGCAAAAGCAAGACCAACTATTTCTACTCCAGAGTCGTTGGGTTATGATTTACCATAAACTTAAATCCACCTCGTGGACTTAACATCAGCAGTGTATTGAATATCACCCACACAATTTCCACCTTCCTCTATTGCTGATATCTGATTCTTCTCACTCCAAATATAAGACATGTGTCAAAATGTTCTTCTCCTAATTGACCCCTAATTACATTTGCTGAACATACAGACGTCTGGGGGGTCGGTCCAACTTATCTCTCCGAAGGGTGTCATGTTTGCTTGGTCCCCATAGTCTGATACGGCCTCGGTGACCACAGCTCATACTGTCTGTCCACGCAAACTGTATTTTCCTCACTTCTGCACACAATGATGAGCTATGTTGCTTATTCAAATGTATACTAGGCAGTATTCCTATACTTTAATATTCTTCAACTTCATTTCATGCTTTTGGCTTCATTTCTTCCCATTAATTTATCTTATGTGTCTTTCTTTTCCAGTCTGAGACTAGCTTCAGCAGAAATACAGCTTATGTATAAACCTAAAATGTAAATGCAGACAAGCAATGTTAAAAGAGGATAATTTAATCCAGTGTTTAAATAGGCTACGCTGGAGGTGAGAGTTCATGCTGATACATATTACTGGCTGATTAAGATGTATGATGACCCCTGACCTCCTCAAAATCTGAACCACTTGTGGCTGAAAGACAACACTAATAAAACTGGTCTTATTAGTCTTCATACCAGTCAATTCACTTTCTCACCTTTCTTTTTGCTATGATTGTGCACTTAAAAAAAATCATTAAGCTTTTCATTTAACATCTTTCTTTAGCTGTCTTTGGAAGTGTGAGATTTTATCATAAACAAACCATAAATTTAATACTCTAATAAAATACCCAAGTGTTAAAAATCACTGTTTATATATGGAAGGAACACATTGTAAAAGTCAATATATTTAATCTTGGCGAGTCAACAGTGCAAACCCAGTAAGTCGTATGTAATTATTTCAAGCTGATTGATTCCAGTTGGGGTTGAAAGTGCGCAAAGTGAACACTAAATGGGTTTGAGTTAATTGGATTTTTATTAAGTTTCTGATCAAAACAATGAATCTAAAAGAATAAATTTCCATGTAGATATGAACCGCCTTTTTAAACTCTGCTAAAGTCCAGCAGATAGTCCAAAGCAAGGGCAAAATATGAGTTAAGCCTGTTTTCTCAGACAGCTTATTCAGATTTGAACAGGCAAACTGAATCATTGGCTTCAACTTTCACTCCCACTGCATCTCTGACATCAGCATTCAGTAAACCATCGAGAGGAATCTGGCAACTCCTGTCTGGCTCTAATTAGGAACTCTGTCAGGATTCTTTGTAACAGAAAAAAATCTGGGATAGTGGCATACTGGGTGGTTAATTTTGCAATCTTATATGCAAGTCCTCGTTAAATGCAACTTCTCACTTCTCGTTTTGATAAAAGTTTCATTGGAAGCTCTCATTTCCACCAGTGCCCTCTCAAAATGGTCATGTTACGAACACGAAAACTTGCAGAGTGTTGACTTTCATGAAAAGTGTCAGTTGCACAGTTCCCACACATTAGGATTATGTGAAGGAAATAGCCAGTGGTTTTCACAGTGAACTAACATAGTGGAAAGTGAGGGTGTTGTGGTTAGGCTGGTGGATGGTTGGATATTGCCTCAAACTCTGTTGACCTGGGTTTAATCCCCCACTCATGTGAGCGAGTGTGAGTTTTAGGATTCCATTTCCAAAATCTTATCCTCTATTTAACCAGGCATAAAGTTTCTCAACTCTGAACATAATCTGAACCAAACTGTTTTACTTGTCTAACCATAACCCTGATGCTATAATTTTTACTGCAGGGAGGTAATCTTCATGTGATTTATGTCCACAGTGTGCAATCGGTGTTGTTCTCATTTCACTTTATTGCATCACGTACACGTCATTAGTCACTGTATATACTGAGTTTGAATGTAGTAAACAGGCCCTTAACAGTTTACTTGTTAAACTTTTCTCTTTGGTTTGTTAGTTATTATAAATTTGTCAGTAAAAAAAATAAGCAAATAACATACATATAGTTGCTTTCTCTTTTGCAAAATGATATGTTAGACATTACGAGTCATTTACATTCTTTACTTTTTACATTTGATCCTTTTTAAAAAGAAAATTCTTTAGACTGATTCGTGAAGCCCATACGCTCTCTGCTGGGAGTAGATGTTTCCCCAATAATTTCAGTTTCAAGTATCCCTTGCTGATTTCTATCCATCCATCTGTCAAAGGAGACAGGTTGAGTGCACCCTGGACTACTCACCAATCTTTCACAGCCGTTGCTGTTTTCAAAAGGAAAATATTGTAAATTTTCTACACTGAAAGTCATGAGGGTTTTTTTTGCAACATAGCCACCTGACACTCTCTGTTGGTCAGTTGGCCTAGTAAGTGCTGGACAGGCAGGTAAGAGGTGATGCAAGAAGCATGCAAAAAAAAAGTTCAAAATCTGAGCAAATGTTTCCAAATTAATAAATCCCTTTGAGTCAAGTAGGCAGCTAATAAAAATAATTTGGTCTTTTCTGCTAACATTTCACATACATTTCTATTCATTCCTGCACAGTGAATGCATTAAATGAGTCAATGAATGAAGGTTGTACCCTACATATCAGCTTTTTACAAATAAGAAATACAAAAACATTTTCATATGTAACCATGAAGCTTAAAGCTGTTTTGAAGCTTTGAGATTTGTTCTGCCATCTTGGTTTCACAAGTAGATGTGATAATGAGGGGTGAGTCTGACTTTAAAACAACTTGCTCACTGGTGAAGGACTTTACAATCGCAAGCTGTTAGCCATGGACAATCCTCCATTTTGACCAAAAAATATTCATTATTAGTAAGATCCATAATGTGTGACTGAGCCCATAGACTTGGAAGGAAAGTCTTTACAGAGGTCAAGTCAGAAAGCTATTTTTCCATAGATGGTCACAGGAAGTCTTTTTACAACCACAGCTAACAGTTTAGGCGCTTCCACACTGGCGTCATTTCTTCTACCCCAAAGTGACTTCCATGCTTTTATACTGAGTATGTTAGTAACTGTAATTTAGTAACTGTTTTTTCATTGTTATGGATTACAATTAATTGTAATTTTATTGTAACTCAATTCAGCTACTAACTCCCCAACACTGGTAACTACTCAGAACACAATATCACTATACATGGAGCTAAAGAAAACAGCAAAAATTGAATGATGCACTATTACATCAAGACGGGTTTTACTCGCTAATTACCATAACGAGGTATCCATAATAAAACACAAAAGCAAAATTCTGCTGACCATGGTAAATAAATATACATATAGTGTTGTCAAAGTTCTGTCAAGCTTAACCACGTATAAACCAGCACCTCTGCATATGTGCAATGTGTGGTTTCGCCTGCATTGGCACTGTTAGCTTGCCAGAGCATTGGCATCGTTAGCTTGCCAGAGCATTGGCATCGTACTGTTTCTGATTATTTCTCATTCATCTAGGCTGGTGATTGTCGAGTGGTCCCTCCCTCTTTACTAAGTAGCACATACCCACTGAGGGAAGTCTAAAGCATTTCACACTCATCTTTTTCACCGGGTCCTCATTGAACACCTCATGTACTTAAAGCATTATATATAGCAAGTTTGGAAGTAAGCTACGTATTCTGAGACACAGCAAGCCTCTATTCATGCAGATATTAGCATTTAGCCCCAACCACGTCGATGCCTCAGTTTCACAGAGGAATTTTTATGACACTGGACTCTTATTTAATCACGCTAAAAGAAAAATTGGATAAAAGACACACTCACGAACTCTAAAAGCTGTAATCTCATCCTGGTTTTAAAAAAAATTATATAAAGAAATGCAAAGGGTGGGAGGTGGGGGAATTTGCATTAAAATCGCTCAAGACTTGCAGTGTTTTGCAGTGTTAGTCAGTATAGATGAGATGCATGGTCTGTTCATGCACGGCAGGCAGGGATTGCAGTTGCTTACATTAAGATTGCATGCAAACACACATTCACACTAATCAACTTATAGACATAGACATATAGGATAAGTGTCATATTCAAAATCTATACATTGTGGTATATAACAATTAGGTTGAAGTAATAAGCATTAAATATGGTGGTAAATACTGTCAGTGATAATGCATTTTAAAGTGCTGCACTTAGCATTTTTTTCATATTATGTTTAGGATTTCTATTGAGAACACTTTTATAGGATCAGTGTGTTACCCACAAACACTCTGCCTAAGTGAAGTTATGATTACTATAATGATATAATGTGCTAACCACCTCCAATCCTTCCCCCTGACACAGAAAGATTGATGGTGCCCAGTCAGCTTGTTCCCCGAGGAATCCTTTGAAACTCTGCAGCAATGTTGATATAACAAAGATTCATTATGACTTTTATAAAATAAGCCGTCCAGTAAGATTATGAAAATGATTTATGGCCATTCAAGCAAAACATTCCTAATTTCTAATAAACTGCAATAATTCCAGAGCAATCCCGTCCATCTAAACTGGTTATACTAGACGTGGTGTCTCTTGCTAAATAAGTTAGCATTTGCAAACAATGATTTTCTCTGAGGCCTTTGACCACAGGAATTTGACAAACTCCTGCTATTAATCCTGGTTAAAATCCAAATTCCAGACAGCACAAATATAATTGTAAGGCAATAAAAAGTCCCAGATGGCTTTGGAGTTAATTGATGCATTAAAACAATTGTTTCAATGTTCCTTTATCGTAATGCACAGCATCATTACATTTTCTGTGGGTGAAAAAAAGAGCTTATTTTGATTTTTAAGACAGTGTTCAAAATGGGTTTGTTGCACAAACTCTATCTTTCTTTGGAGTCTTGTCATTCCAGGCATTTGAAAGGGAAACAGAATTTCATGTCCCACACTGAGTGAAAGATCATTTACTGCATGAAATGCTGCCTTCCAAAAACTGATTAAAAGCTGAACCGGAGAAGCCAGACTGCAGAGGAATCAATCATTCTGCAATCATGTGCCACTCTTCCTAGATAAAAGTGTTGATCTGATTCAACGCAATCTTTTCAATCAGCCCGCAGATCTACTAATTATTCATTGTTACTTTTGCTGTGGTTCCCTGGCCTTCTTCAAACTACACCAAGTCTCTCCTGCTGAGTGAAACATGGTTTCAATAACAACACTCCAACAATTTGACAATCATCACGGTTGCCATTCGCCACATCTGAAATCAGCACATTCTTGGCTCCGTGCGTCACCTTGAGGCAGCTCAGCGGAGCCATACCTCTTGTGAAATGGATGCATGCTGCTCTTATAATATTCATGCCAAGGTCAAAGGTTAAAAAGTCTCATCTGACGAATAATACTTTGACTGACCCAAGGCGGTGTTTTGCTGTGAGTGAAAAGGAGCTTGATTTGTCATTTGGCCAGTAACATGAGCTCATCAGTACCACATGAGGCAACATCTGGGCTGTAATGAGCAACTGCAAGAGCTCCGATTGACAAAATAGCCAGAGAAGCCATTTTACCTACATTTCATACACTACTTGAATTAGACTTGGCAAACTTCATCTCAGATCGAAGCTGTTTTCTCTGATTGAAATACACGTGACCAAAGAATCAATAGTGAAGGGAAATATTTAGAAGTCAGTAAGCACTCAGCAACATTATGTGTTTATTTAGACTTTACAGGTGTGACAAGAAAAACCATTTTTTGAAAAGTGTGTTAAAGTAGCCAAAATTTAACAACACTCAAATGCCTTTGACACTGATTCACAGTGATATTTATTCTTCTGAATCTCATTGCAAACAGCAGGAATTCACTCTCTAGCTTTATTTTCTACATTTGAACCTATTTTCCTGATGTTAGCTCATTTGAAAGTATAGTAGTCCAGCTTCTCCAGGGTGGCACATCAGTGCCATTGCCAGAGGTTTTGCTGTGTCTCTCTGCTGTGTCCATGGAGGTTCGCTCAGACCTCTACAGGCTAGGCAACACTTGTACCTCATGGCACCCTGAGGGCCAAGAGGTACTGGCATCATATATTTCGGTCCATCTGACGCCACCAGCTTGCACCTCAGACTGTCCAGTTTCCCAGGGAGGCCCTCGTCAAGATCTGGGAGGAGATCCCCGAGGACACCGTCAACGTCTCATTAGGAGCATGCTTGGACATTGTCAGGCATACAAACTACTAAGTACCATTTTGAGTTACTGGAATGAAGTTTTAGCAAAGTGGACTAACCTGACTTTGATTTTCGCAGTGTCTTTGAATTCAGCCCTCTGTTCATTTCCATCAAATGAATGGAAAGAAGGAAGGATGAAATGGCATAAAATTATTCTTAACACATTACCTGGTCCGTATCAGAAAAAAACAGGGTTTTTTTTATACTAAATAAATAAATACAATTTCCCTCTCTTGCCCCTGCGAGTGGTCTATTCTTCAAGCCCGGGTCCTCTACTAGAGGCCTGGGAGCTTGAGGGTCCTGCGCAGTATCTTAGCTGTTCACAGGACTGCGCTCTTCTGGACAGAGATCTCTGATGTTGTTCCTGGGATCTGCTGGAGCCACTCCCCTAGCTTGGGAGTCACCGTACCTAGTGCTCCGATTACTGCTGGGGCAACTGTTACCTTCACTCTCCTCTCCACTTCTGTGTCCTCCTTTGGCCAGCTTATTATCAGGGTACCTGATCACGGGCAGGGCGTAGGTGTTGATAGCCCAGATCTTGTTGAAGTACCATATATACCTATATACATAGATAGATATTTATATAGATATTGGTAGTTGTGGGGTGTTTGGTTGTGGTTGTGTTGCGTGTGTGTGTGTGTGTGTGTGTGTGTGTGTGTGTGTGTGTGTGTGTGTGTGTGTCATCACTGAGAATCTGTTATATAAATTTTAGAGAATTCCAAATTCCACAAAAATGAGAAAATGCCAAATTGTGCAACATGTGCAGACCACGAGTGTGATGTGAACATTTCTCTGGAAGTGCTTTCCAAGAATCCTGCATCCTGCTTTTTAAAAGGTGTCACAGAGAGAAAAAAACAAACACGGCACAGGTTTCTAATGTGTAATATCCTTTCAATTACACCTTATTAATGTTCCCTTTTATATCTTTGCCAAGTCTTAAAGCTCTACCTCATTACTGTGATCAAATTAAACAAACCTTAAAATTGATTTCATGACTCCATCCCTACTGCCAGGTTTGGTAAGGAGGCTTAAGGTGCAGGGCAATGTGCTGTGGTAAAAAAAATAATAATAATAATCTCAGCAAGCAAGCTGACATCAGTGTAACAGTCATGGACTTTTGTGTTGTAGTTGTTATATGGCTGTGGTTTTCCATTAACCATAGCAGTGAGCTGTAAATATTTAATAATTACTGTTTTATATCTTGTTTAGAATCTATCACTTTTAATTTCATGCCTGCAGATCCATCAAAGAGGCACGTCCATGTTATATTTGCATAGCTTAGAACAAATCCTGCCAACAGCAGGAAGTACTTAGCTCAATCATTGGTGAAAAGTAAGAAGTGCAGCTGTTTTATAAATGCACTCATCTCATACAGTACAGCATTTTTTTTTTTTTCATATATAATTTGTTGATTTGAGGTAATGGAAAAATGCATTTCTTGCATGTAATTATTACCATAGACTCTGTGTACAGCATATCCAGCTGTTGGTTTTGCATGTTCATGCACAGTGAATTGGTACAGGTATAGACGAGATGCAGTTAAATAGTGAAAGTGTTGCATATGAATATGAGACATGAAGACATTTACTTTCATTTCATCTCTGAGCCGAACACATGTTGGGTGGACAGAAAGCATCAAAATCATCTGAACTCAAATCTGTTCTTTATGTCACAAGATATAAATTTCAGACGTCAGACAAACCGTCACTCCCAATCATTCTTTCTTGTCTATAATGTTACAGAAATTGAGAAGGATTTGAAATACTTATAATATTTGTCCAGAGTTATAAGCTGTTAGAAACCTTCGGCACTGCAAGCTAACCTAAACGTTCGACCATCCAATCAAAGCACATGGTTTTGTTAATGTGATAAGCCTAAGAGAATTTCCACAGTTTGACAGTGATTATGTTTCATCCAGAAAAGGGTGCAAACTAAGTCAAGGATATCCTCGCCCCACCCTGCCTCAGCGGGCGGGCTGCCTGCTGCCTCACGCGCAATGCTATGCTCACTATTTTCCATCATTCATTCTCAGTCCAGCTTTGATTTCAGAAAAAAACAAAACAACATGTTTATTTCAAACGCGCAGCCCTTCTCACTCATCTTTTTCTTTGTTTTTAACATTCTCTCTCAGCTTTCTCTTATTGCTTCACAGCTCTTTTGCCTTTCTCTGTTTTGTTCCCTTCCTCGCCTTTGCCTTTGTTTATCCTCTCCAGCAGGTCCTGTGGTCTTTCTTTAGCGTCCATATGCTCTTAGAATTAAAAGTGGGGGAATGAAGGGAGAGAAGAGGTGGGCAGCTCAACCCTCCTCCTGAGGGAGCATCTGCTTCTCTCCTTCCTCTTGTTCACCATCTCTCTCTCTCTCTCTTTCTGAGTAACAAACAGCGCTGACCTCAGACAGTTGGATGCATTACAGCAGAGCAACGTGATATAAAACAAAAAATATGTGGCCAAATGACAAATCAGGTTAGGGACGTGACCGAGCACTAGTTCATCACAAACATTTGCAGACAACTATTGCCCTCATATGTTGTAATCTTACAGAAACACCTTTTCACCTCTGATCTTCCCCGATACGGTGTTTATTAACATTTGGTAAAAATTAAAGGTCATGTATTCCAGGTGCTCTTCATAACAGTCTGCAAAAGTTCAGCTGCTATGGTATTTATATTATATCTTTTCAGCAGATAACGGACACATCTGACTCCAATGTCTGTAATGCAAGCTGCTGTGAGGACAAGAACTGCTCGTGACAAATTATAAAAAGTCCTTTGATGATAAATTGTAATGACTTTGCAACATATGTTACCAATACCATTATAATAACAGATTGTGAAGCCATTCAGTTGACGTGTTTCAAAGCTTGCAAAATTTCATTGGCAACACACAACATTAGGTTCAACTATGTAGCATTTACAAGCAGAAGGCAGCTAGTATTAATGCAGTGTGTGTCAGTAGTCAGAAACTGTCCTATAAAGACACATCATTTATTTTATAATAATGTCTTTGATTAACATAAGTTCATTCCCACATGCAGTCCTGTGGAAATCTAAGTGCAGCCAGCTGCTGCTAATCAAACGCACCACCTCCATAAAGAAACTGAAGTTCTGGCAGTTTGCTGGTCTTGAACATTTAGGTGTGTTAATGCAATGCCACAATCTTCCCAGGAGTGGACTACCGAGCAAATTCAGCCCAAGGTCAGATTGTGCAATGCAATTCATGACATGCAAAAAAGACTGAACAAGTACAGTTTGTTTGGAATGGTTGTGTGGAAAAGGGCAGTGCAGCTTAGGCTATCAAAGTTGTATCTAAACAAATCACAAGACCTCTGGAATAATGTCCTTTGGACAGAGTAAACCAAATTGAGATGTCATAATTCACAGCACTCACGTGGTGAAAACCAAACAGCATAACAGCACGAGCACCTCATACTAATTATCAAGCACGGTGGTGGCGGAGTGAAGATTTGGGCTTGTTTTGTGGCCACAAGACCTGGGCCCCCTGGCTGTCATGACTCCACCATGAACTCCTCTGTATACCAAAGTATCCCAGAGTCACATGTGAGGCCATGAGTCTGACAGCTAACGCTTAGCTGAAACTGGGTCATGAAACAGGACCGTGAGCCCAAGCACAGCAGAGTCCAGACCTCAACCCAATTGAAGTGTTGTGATATTACTTTAAGAGAGCTGTGCATAAACAAATACCCGCAAACCTCAGCGAGCTGAAGCATTGCTGTAAAGGAGAGTGGGCCAAAATTCCTCCACAATGATGTGAGAGACTGATAAAGTCACACAGAAAAGGATTACTTCACTTTTGTTTTCAACAATATATCATTTTGCATTTGACCTCTTCTCATTTCACTCTTTATATCTTTAAAGAAAATAATATCAAGAGAATGAAAATGAGCTGTCTAGTTAGTTAGAAATATACTGTAGTTTAATATTCTATAACAAGCTCAAGTTATTCATGTTCAGCTGACCTACTCCTACATACTGTAAAGTTTATATACATATTACAATTCTAGTCCCTTAAAAGTAAGTACTGCCTGGGGGGAATTTGTACTCTCAGAGTGCCTCTTGTAGTTTTTATTTTATAGATTTTTAATTTTGTTTTTTTTAATTTATATTTTTACTTACTACGTACTTCTCTGTGGATTGAAATAGTTGAGTCTACCTGCTTCTAAAAACAAGGAATCGGAATCAAACTTCCATAGAGTACATCAGAAGGTCACCACGCTGCCACCCATAAGAAAAATGCTTTTAATTGCTTCAAGCTGATATTGCTTGAGAGCTCTCCTGGTAGGTCATCACTGTTACAACACAGCAAAAAAGTTCAAAAACTGCATTGCCACCATCAGTGTGTGACAAGTCCAAAGTGCATGCAGGTCAGTTTAACTCCCAGACTATTACTTGCAGAGCCCCCATAAAATCTAGACTTTGTATTTCTGACTGAGCAAGGCCGTTCCCTCGACACACACAAGAAATGTTTGCTTCAGAGTGAAAAGTAATTCAAGTTTCATGTTGTTGCTGTTGTTTCTTTTTTAAAATCTCTGATACTGTTAGTTTTACTTGTTATAGGTATCTGTGCATCACCGGCTTGTCAGCAGAAAAATGGTTTCATAATTCAAGAACTTTACTTGAACGTTCCCTCATTTGATTTACATATACAAAAGTATATGAGTGAAATTATTGCAAGGGTATCAAAGTTTGATACATATAAATTTACACCCACATTATGTGCAAATTAGCTTAACCTGAGGTTTGGGACACTTAATATGTATCAGACTAGCTGTTGATTAGTAAGCTTCAGTATGCTTGTAGGCAGATAATGATTTATACCCACTTTAAAGTGCCCCCATGTATTCCTCTCACCCACAACCGGTCGCACTAGACGGATGCCCCTCCCTGAGCCTGGTTCAGGTTTCTTCCTGTTACAGGGAACTTTTCCCTTCCCGCTCTCTCATAGGTGATCATCTGATTGTTGGGGTTCTTTCTGTATTGTTGTAAGGTCTTTACCTTACAATATAAAGTGCCTTGGGGAGACTGTTGTTGTAATTTGATGCATTATAAATAAAACTGAATTGAATTGATAGACTGTTCAAGGTGTACCCTGCCTTTCACACTGTAACAGCAGAGCTAGGCTCCAGCCTCCCCACAATACTCAATAAGAGTTAAAGAAATGGATGGAAAAGTCACATTAAGTCACATTACATTCATTAAATAAAGTGTTACTTTTAAGTTATTCCTAAGTATATATTAGTATATTTCATCGAAAAACTTAGAAATGCAGTGTTTTAATGAGAATTTTCATGGCAAACAGGCTGAAAATGCTTTAAGGTTTTAATATCGTCACTTTGTGTGACTGTATTTGGGCCAGACTCACATTGTAAAATGAGAATTAATAACCTGCTGCAGCTTACAACTTGTAAAAGCATCTCGTCGCTATTTATTTGGTATTTTCTCAGATTTGTTTGCCATTTCACTGTGTGAGCACACATTTTTACTGATTAACTCTGTGGTTTCCAGATATCCATCAATAAACACAAAGCAGCTGAAGTGCTGTGCTCTCAGTGTGTCCATAAATTACCAATGAACTGCAGTAACACACCCCGAGCAGTCATTTTCCATGAGCCATTCCACAATATGATCGATCTGAAATTTCATATCTCCAAACAATGCTTTGAAAACATCCAGTGAAATACATCAGCCTTGTGCTGCCCTGGAGAGGACGAGCAGCTGTTTAAAAGGAGCCGAGCAACAGATCCGGGCCCTGAAACACGGGCGACATATGATGTGTGTCTCAGCGGGTGCAATAAATGCCGCAATAAAATTACGACGGTGTCAGTGTTTCCAACATCCATGGAGGGAGAGCAGCGAACCCATGACACCAGGCACACACGGAAAGAAGGACTTTTGTTATGACTTATAAATTTAAAAGGTCTAATAATATGTGATACTTAACCAGGAATATTTCATCAAACATTTCATCATCTCCTTTAATTTCTGGGGGATCTTGCCAATATTTTCATCGCTGATACAAAAAAGCCCCTACAACTATAATTTATTATATCTGAGACTGCTGATTTCATACTTTTGCTAAAACAAGCAAACAAGAGCACATGAAAACATATTTTAATCCAACACTTTTATTGAGCTGTATTATAACTGAACTCCCTACTTTTCTGTGATTATGCAATGACCTTTGTTACTTTGTTCCGCTGCCTGTGTCCCTGAAATTGCCTTACTCATGTGCGAAAACCTGTCCGTCCACTGTGAGAGCTCTGCCCTTGCTAATAAATATGGACAAAATCCACAGGGCACCATCCCTGCTCTGCTGACTCAGGCTAGATAGAACAAGGCGTGGGGAGTCTTCTTTTTGGCATCGGGGCAGGATTGCAGATCTGGAATTACTGGGCATGGTGCCATGCGACACTGGCGTCACACACACGTGTTCTGCATGTAAATGCATATCAGCATGCTTTAAATCAATATGATTACACAAAGGGCTTTCCTCGTCGTGTAGAGGAGAGGGTGTGGAAAGGGAGCATACCTCTGCTTTGTTGATGATTCATGTGTACAGATAAGGTTTGCCTACAACATGCCCATACCTGACTTCCAGCATGTGCAACCAAAACGTTAAGAGTTAGGTCCACTTTTGAAAGCAATAAAGCTCCAGCTACACTGAGCTGCAAGCCTGATGCAATTGCATCATCGAGGAACAGATGTTTGTGACATTTTGCATCCAAACTCTCTCTCCCTGTTGCCTTGCCTCACTGTTCCTAAGTACGTTGCACTCATGTAAACCCCTTCCTTTATGTCAGCGCACCTTCTGGGACATTTACAAGAATTTCCCACTAAACACAGAGGAATGATGCTTGTAGTTAAGCAAAATTAAATGATACTTCAACAAAACAGTATATCACAGCAACAACGGTTTCATTACGGCTTTTTATCAAGGAACACAAAGAAAAGGCGAAAACAGAGATCAGAAATAATAGCAAATTCATACTGTCAGTCTGGCAGCAGTTCAGACTGAGGGGAAACTGAACAATTATTGTTGTGTTTCTCATAGAGTGTCATAAGCATGTAATAAGCAGAGGCAGAGGTTGAGGCAGCTAAAGGCATCTGTCTGTTTTAGGTGCATTTTTAAAAAAAAAATGTACAGACACAAGGGTTCAGCAGCAGAATGATAAGATAATGATCAAAACAACCTGCTCACAATGAAAGAACAACCCTGTGTTTTGTTGTGTGGCGAGCACCAGATTTCTACTAGGCTAATTACAGACCAGAGGGGGTAAAAGCTGAAGCTAGCAGCTTAACACACATCAGTGAAAGAAATCTTTGAAGTCCTCTGCTCATATGTGTCCTGTAACCACAAGATGCTAAAATAAAAGATTATTAAAGACTTTCACACTAATGTATGTTTACGTTACATCTGGTGCGTTCTCTTATAAGCGAGGGAGAATTCATGCCGGACAAGCACAATACACAGTTTTCTCCTTTTGGTTCACCGTTAAGCAATAGTTGGGATATCACAGCTCGAATTCTCTCTGGCTTTCAAATCTGTCAGTTAATTGTAAAGCTACAGTCAGGGGCGTTTCCAGGAGTTTTTCAATGGGGTGGCACGGGGAAGATTAAGAAGAAAGTGGGGGGAAGGACCAAATACGGTGTATACGGATACAGTGCAGAGAACTGGGTGTAGGAAAGACTGTGTCACAGCACAAGAGCCTGAAAATGGTTCTCTATTAGATGCAAAGTGGTGAAACAAGTATTTACACCCTTTAAGTAACACTCATAATCACACTTGCATAATAGTACAAAAATGTTTGCATCAATATATACTTTAAGTAAAAGTAATCATTGTGCAATCATATTTCCATGCGGGTGATGCCAGCCTATGCACCGCCTCTGTGACACACCTTTGGTTAGAGCCAGGCAATGGTTGCCTCAGTGATGGAAAAATACTTTAGCTCTCTCTAGGATTTGGGTGCCCGTGTCGTAGCTTTTTCAGGCAAGCAATTGTAGCGTACTTAACACCTTTACTAACACTTGGTTTGATCGTTGGCTGGATGTTGGGCTCAGGGAAGAAGTTATACAGCACTCCCACTTTATTAAAACCTGTTTTGTTTGTTAGGTTAGTTGGTTGGTTGGTTGGTTGACTGGTTGGTTGTTTTTGGCTCAGGCAATAAATTGTTGATTAACACCACTTGTATTGAAAGTGCTTTTGTTAAAATATAATATATAAATTATGAGTTTCTTCTTTTCTACCGTTTTCAGTCAAGCAAATCATCTGTGTACAGCCTCATACCACTGCAAAAGTGATGCTGATATTCTCATTAATTGACAAGAAAGTAATAAAGATGTTAAACTACATTTTCCTTTAAAAGAGTAATTTATTCATTGTTTTTTTTCCAAAATTAATGAAGCAAAATAATATAAGAAATGCCACTTGAATGAGATAGCAACCAGTCTACAGTGAATGGGAATGTCAGTTCTTTTTAACTCTACTTTCCCAAGATGTTTTTTTAACCTTATAGTCTTCAGCACCAACTGATGGCAATTAATCAGAACTCCAGCAGCTCCCTCTGGGTCCTGAAAAACCTTTACATAACTTTGGTTTCTCACCATGTCTGTATTCTGCAGCTTTTATCCTTCCACCTAAATCCCCCACTTTTCTTCCACACACAAATACAATGTAAATGCACACACAGGTCAAGTAGATGGTTGGAAATCCAAGCTTTTGATAGTTACCTTGGGAAATGTCAGGGCTTGGGCAGGTCGACTGAGCCATTTCTTCCCACACCTGCTGCTTTGTGTCACTTTATGCCACAGCTTCATTTCTCATTACTGTGTTCTAGCAGATGCACCAAAGATCACAGGTTACACATAAAGAAACACACATGGCCATGTTAAGTTATTTATTATTATCTTATTTGCCGTCAAAAATAAACAAACCCCGGGGTGGTGAACAGGTAACCAGAGCAGCGAGTGGAGCCCATGACATCAGACACCACCAAAGAGAATTGACTCTTTTCTCAGAGGCACGGGAAACACAGGATGCAATCTAGGCCTCCCACAGTCCGCACGCTAACCAGCCACACAGACCCAAATCTTGAGTTACCACCTTCCTCTTTTCTCTTTGTGCATCTCTCCTTTCATTAGCGAGAAAGATAACTAAAGTTATTTTAGGCCCTGAGGTGGGATTACCAGCTTTTTCACACCAAAGAGGCTCGTTACAATCCTTAGGACTGTTTATAAATTAAGGAAACTAAGGAAGGAGCTTAAAACTTTAACCGTCACCCTGAACATTTGTAAATACTGTTAAATAAAAGATTTTTTTCTTTATGATGTAGATCACATGAAGGAAGCCAGTTTGTATGAAATAAGAGAAGCTGCGCATGGCCGTTAACTTGGGCCTGGGAAACAAACTCAGTGTGAATGATGCACTTTCTCAGAACGTAAATTTCGGACATAATTAAACGCTTCTCAGAACATCACCAAAGAAGTGACTGATGGCAGGAGCGTGTTTCATCCGTCTCAACCGGAACAGCTACATTTGGCCAAATAAATAGAGGGTATAGGCTTTCCCACAAGCCCACTAATTAAATGTAGAGGCTTTTTTCTTTTTCTTTTTTTAAGTATCACTTTGAATTATATCAGCATAGGTTAGATAAGGCAACATCCTGATACACAGTGAAGAACTCAGGCAGTCAGGAAAGAATGAAATCACGGGCTTGGTCTTTAAATTTTCATCTGATTCCAGTAAAAACATTTACCCAATCAATTGTTACCCTAAGAAAGAAAGACAAACAATCACTACACCATGGCTCATTTAGAAATAATGGGCAGGCGCCTCAGTGTGCCTGTGCCCAGAGGTGTCATACAGTCATGTTTTGATCAACATGAACAAATCTGCTTTGGTAAGTACAAGACAGAGCTTTACTGTGGAAAGAAGATCTCATTAACACATTAACATAACAAATGAAGGCTCCAAAATGCACCTTGGGAGACAATGGCTTCAAGCTGAGTTTATGCAAAAACAGGGATTGGCTTCACATTCAAATACTGGGAAAATACAAGGATCAGTTATTACAGCACTTAGCTGTTAAGATGTCTCTGTAAATATAACCAAGCTGAGGAGGAAAGCACATAATACACTGTGATTTGTTTTTAAGTAAAGGGAATATGGTGGAGGAACTGAAGACAGAGCAGCAATGGAATGAAGGTCAGGTAGCACCTGTTTCACATCAGCATCTAACAGCAGGAATATGAGTCAAACCATCTGAGCGCAGCTCTGCCCATCAGATTACTGCTTGGCATGCAGTGTGTGTGTAAAGAAAGAGACAAAGACAGCAGTTACACTACATTAGAGAGAGCCACAAAGGAAAAGCAGGGATCATTTCCAAAAACTCCTCTGCTAATGGAAACATCCAAGAAAGCTAGCAATGATCATGTCTCTCTCAGGGCTCTGTTGTGCGCTTAACTTCTCTTCACACTCTATGCATTCAATGGAACTAGCATACAGTATGCTCAAGTCAACAATCCCGTTTAGTTCAGCATCTAGTAGTACTAAATAAATTGATGCTTCATCTTGAACTCATACTAAATACATAAATACAAAGGTCTGTATGACTCAGTCTCATGTGGCAAATTTCTCTCGTGCAAAATGTGTTGCATAAGAAAAATGCACAAAGAACGTTAAATCAGACACAGGACACCTTTAAAATAGGAAGATTTATTACGGGTGTGTCGTGTTTTTGTTTTTCCATTAAGGCAGTGCTGGTTATTCAAGTACCTGGTCTTGTGAAGCTAGTATTTTTTAAATTGTTTCTAGTACACAAATCCCATGAATCCATTACCTTCAAATACATCTAAAAACATGAAAAAGAGTGGAAATGTATGCAAGTGTTCAGATGGTCCTTCTCCCAATTCCTGATAGCTTTAAAAGAAAAGGCAGACTGATGAAAAGCAGAGTTCCTTCAATTCAGTTTTATTGATATAGCACCAAATCACAACAAGAGTCACCTTAAGGAGTTATTTATTGTAAGGTAAAGACCCTACAATAATAGAGAGAAAAGCCCAATATTCACACAACCCACTTTGAGTAAGCACTTGGCGACTGTAGGAAGGAAAAACTCCCTTTTAACAGGAAGAAACCTCTGGCAGAAACAGGGTCACGGAGTGACGGCCATCTGCTTACGGCCACTGATCTCAAAACGCTGGTTGTATATTCTGAGCAGAGCTTTTCAGAGGTGGGGTGAAATATTATGAACAACATTTAGTATCTGTACTCAATCTGATTTCACTTGGAAGTGTGTTCAGTAGATGGTTGTCCAAATTTAGATCTGCAGTATGGTATATTTTACAGTTTCTTGTTACCAATACTCTCTTGTCTTTGAATATATCCTGAAAGAAACTCTGTGGTCAGACTATTTATACATTTGAGAACTAATTTAAGAAAACATAAGAAAAAAGATAAGATAAGCTAGTTTTTAAGTCACTATGTTTGATAACTTATACCCGACATGGTTTTCTCTCCAAAGTTCACCTTTAATTGCTAAATATATGTGAAAAATCTATTTTCTTAATTCGCTTTTAGCTACACCACACCCTCATCTTGTGTTCCACCTAATTTATCACATTATAAACGATAAAGATGCCGTAAATTCTATTTCGCTGTGACTTTATGTAATTAAACCCCGCAAAATCCTTCTACCAATGATGGATTAGACACATCCAAGACAATACCACATAGCGTTACACAGTTTTATAGTAAGTTTTGTTAACTGTGGCTTGGAAAAGTAATGAAGTGTGCCGTCATAGTTATCACGGTTACATCTGTATTCAGCTCACAACTATTTTAGGTGTGTGGATCCACGTGGATGAGAGGCTAAACCCACAGAGCCAGCAGACTCGGACTGTGTGAAATGAAACACAGAGATGGTATATAAATATTGCGGTAAGCTGATGTAATGATCTCAGTGGTGTGGTCACGATCTACAGAACACACATTATGAAGTATGTTCGCTGCAGCTACGACTGTCTGGAGTTGTAAAGCCTGTTCGATGTCCTCGTGCTCCACCTTCAATGAGAAGACAATCAACAGATATAAAAGTACCTATAAGCAACCTGTGCATGTGCCAGAGGGCTGACAAAGCCACGGTGCTTCAGGTTTCTTGTTGTGTCATCCAATCTACTGTATGCTATTCTAGCTAATCCCTTCTTAGATTATCCCCCCAGGCATCCCATAGGTAACACCTGTTGTTTACCTCTCAGTCATCAGGACACAAACAGCCTGGATGAAACCCTAACAGTCATTCTGTGGCAAATTTCAAGGAGGCGTGAGCAGGGGAGCATCTTCTGTCTCCACCTCCTCGCTCCCTGCCCCCATCCCGCTCTCTCACTCTCTCTCTCTTTCTCCTTTGGACAGCCCCACCGACAGCTGTGGAGTGGAGAGCGGGCTGCTGACGTCCTCTGGGGTAATTGCGTTGTAAATGTGAGGTTTGAGGGGGTAAATAAAGAACTCTAAGGCAGGACCAAAGTAGCCACAAAGAGAGACAGAAAGAGACACGAGGAGAGAGGGGAGAGAAAAAAGCGTAACATGACACCAACCACTGCCTCTGTTATAAGAAGCTTCACCGGCACCACATCGACCCTATATATAGGTTGTGGGCTACTTTCCATTTCAGTTTTCCATCTTTTTCTTTATTATCTTTTTTACTCTCACCCTTATTTTGTCTGTCAGTCAAATTTGGGTGTCATAAACATTCGCTGCACGATGAAAATCACAGCATACATTTCTAGGAACACACTTATATGATGGTTTCTGTAGCCTCCAAGTTTTTCCTGGAGAAATACATTAGTGGATAAAATACTAGAGGAGGCCTTTCTGCTCTACTGTAGACATTATTTATGGTTCATCTATTAACAGTGAAGTGTTGCAGCCCAGCAGCAGCGACTACATTTCTCTGAAAGGCTTTACATAAAATTCTTCTGTGTGTTTTCCTACCGGGAGGAAAATCTGCACCATTGACTCATCCATCACTGGAGAGAGAAAGAGAACATTAAAATAGATTTAGTAATAAAAGAAAGGGGGAGAAAGATAATGCCTTCATCAACTTTTAATTACTACGCTTTAATTACTAGAAAGGGAAAAAAAGGTCCTGTGTAAGATGACAATTTCACCTTGAATCAGGCCAGTACAGGTTAATTGTATTAAAGACATCATTCAGGAAAGCTAAAGAAGCTAAATTAATATCTCCTTTCTAATATTTCTAAAGGTTTGCCTCTTTTTTCACAAATGGCAATGCTAAACCTTCCTATTATTAGTTAGGTACACCTTTACCACTGCTCATTAACTTAAATATCTGATCAGTCAATCACATGCCGGCAACTCAGTGCAATTAGCTATATAGCCATGTAGGGGATGGTCCAAAAGAGAGAAAATGAACTGCAACTCTCTGGGGAATAAAACGCCTTGTTGACATCAGAGGTCAGAGCAGAATGACCAACCTGACTTCAAACTGATAGGAAGGGAACAAAAAACAAAGCAAGACGCATATTAAATCAAGGTATGCAGAAGAGCATGTCTGATCGCACCATGCGTCTAACCTTGAAGCAGATGTGCTACGACAGAAGACTGCAATGAGTGTCACTCCTGTGAGATAAATACAGGAAACCTGGTCTGAGGAGTCTTGATTTCTGCTGTTTAGGAGGCAGAATCTGGTGTAGACAAACTGAAAGGATCCATGTTGTGTGAAGGGTTCAGGCGTAAGGTGGTTTAATGATGTCGGGAGATAGTTTCCATCCAATCCCAGTGGTTTACACATTTGTGTAACTGGTGAAAGATCCAGGTTCAAACCATGTCACAAAGCTCAAATCATCTCACACTTGAAAACCGGAATAAGTTCATTTCTCTTAAAAGTCCTCCTTCACAGTCACTAGTTTTCAATCCAATAGAGGATCTTTGGGATGTGGTGGAACATGAGACTCTCACCATAAAGTTATAAAGCTGTAAAGTATATGATCGGGAACATCCCAGTACATAATGTCTGCTATTTTACAGTAAACACAAGGTAGGCAGCACCTGGGGATGACAGGAAGTTATTGGTCTAGCAAAAGAGCATGTCGCGCAGGGAAATGAATACATTTTGTTGAAAACTTAAAAACATTAAAATCTTGGCGATTACTACTATCTATGTAAGGTTGTTGCACGGAAACTCCTGCAAGTAGTCGAGATGCTTCAGTCTGGGTGGACTCAAGCAGAGATTTCACTTCCCACATCCGTGAGTGAGTCTCGATGGAAATATTTGCATGCCTGTTTTTGCGACTGCGTGGACGTCTAAAGAATTTGTGCACCAGTTTCTCATGTGCCCTGGGAGCCAACTTCAAGCAGACCTTAAAAAAGTATAGCAGCAATGACTACTCAACTATTGTGTCTCTAGCTGTCCATAACCCCAACTGAGCATAATTCAGGCTTTAGTAAGACAGAAGCAATAATGAGTAAATGCCAAATACAGTAATTGTGCCGATGCCCATTCAAGTGACCTTTGACATAATCATGAAATCTGAAAACAGTTAATAAAGGCCACCAAATGAGAAATGAGACACAGTTGTCAGGTTGACAGCTTTTGTCAGTATTGAAATGAAAGCTACTGTACATTAGGTAGAACTGGCTACCTGTCCACGTGGCATGCTGGAATAGGTTAAGTCTTAAAAGACATGTACCACTGCCAAAAAAATGAATTAGTCAGGAGTCTTTTTAGGCCTGTGAAAATCACAGCGGGTTTTAAAAGATTTGTGTTTTTATGTGATGCTAAAGTATCAGCTATTAAATGTCTTTGTGACTCGTTTCATCAGATTTGTCTCTCAGTGTGTCAGAGCACAGCTCTTTTATTTGTTAGCTTCAGTGTGACGTTCGGGGAGACATGCAGGCGGTCCCTGGTTCCTTGTGGTTCCTGCATCAGCTCCGAATCCGAGTGGGTGGCTGACTAGCTGCTTGACTGGCATTCCCCCAGGGACACAAGGAATGACAAAAACTTAGAAAAACAAAGGCAGACCAAAACCCCATTCGACTTGCACAATAAAATCCTAATTAGCTACTGGCAATAATGATAATAAAAATATAGTCTAGACATGCTGTATTGAATAAAAAGAGGGAATTTTATGAGAGTGTAATGCACAGTTTAAAAAAATAAATAAAAAGCTCCACAATTGTGTCTGCAGTGCCAGTGACAGTTTATATTATCTTGTTTTATGAATAATAAAAGCAGCTTTGCAGTTTTCTTATTTGCTGATGTAAAGGGAAAGTATGCTGGTGGGTGTGAGTGAAGTCTGGGTCAGACTTGCACGCTGGAAACAGCTCAGTGTTTCATTAGCTTGCCTACTGTTGCTTTATTGTTATTGAAGTGGCTGTTAATTTAAGTTAAGTATAATGAAGAGCCTGCTGAGATTTAGGGACCATGGAATAGTCTTCTACAGTAATTCTTCCACTGTGCTTTGTGTGTGTGATTGCGTGTGTGCTTGAAAGCCGTTTTTGTCCACGCACCCATCTTAAGCAACATTGTTTAATCCTACAGTGCTTTTTTCCCCCCTCTGTATATTTTTGTAGAGGTAAGAAGACTGACACTGCTCTTTTATTGCAACAATGTTTGTAGATGGAGCCAGCAACTACTGATACTCAGGAAAAACAATTGGCCTTGTTCTAATAGGCCAGCAGTAGTAAGGAAGTAGAGTATTTTAAAAAAACAAAACAAAAAAAACAAACAACTATTTTAAATCACAACTTTATAAACTTAACTTAATATTTTTGGTTCTTTTTTTGGTCACTGTCATATTGGTCAACTGGTTATCCTGGTTCTCAGATGATCCTTTCGAACTTCTGCTAAACAAACATTACTTTCTTTAGAAATCCGGTGTATGCCTGTTTGTAACAATGACTGTGGCAAGATCCTTTGTCAAGGGCCTTAATGCCTCAGTGTTTTATTGTGTGGAGACAGTGTGGCGATGCCGGTTGGTGCCACAGCGGAGGCCCATAAAACAAGTCATTCTCTAATTTTGTTTGTCGTTTGTTGCATGTAACAAATGTGGCAAAATGTCCTTCAACTGTCTTTCTAAATATACATAACATGGTGCACTGTAGAAGATCCGCGGACGGAAATGTGTGCTGATTCTTTAGCGTGGTTGAAATGCAAAAGCGTCTATTTTTGTCGAGCTCTGGTGAGGAGCTTTTCCTCATGTCTGCAGCGTGCGGGTTCCCTTCAGCTCGCTTTGATCTTTTTCTGGAATCAAATGTAATGATTGTGGCTGACTTTGAAATCTGGAAACGCACTTGCTGTGCCTCATTGCAGAGCTCCTTTGCCTGCCTCGCGACTTTAAGCTGCTCTTTATTTGAGATACTGGACATTTCTGATGAGAAACTGTGAATCCTAGATCATGGATTGTCTCATTAGTGCTGTGATGACACTTGAGTTTTCACTGTCTGAACATAAAACACCAAAGTTGAAGGACAATCAAGCTTGATTGTTTCAATTTTTCACCTGCGGATAAACAGATCTGACCATTCAGGCCACTGCATTATGGAGTGTGCCCCTAGCTCAAATCATGCACTGGTACACTGAATACTTAATGATATGGTACCAGTAAAATAGTACTATTTTACCTCAAACACACTGCTAGTCCCTGCTCCAGGTCAGTCGGCTCTCTGAAATATGTATGAAAGCGGCTGTGATACTGCTTCAACTTCTGCAACAAACCATGAAATTCTCCCTGCTGCTACCTTGGAAAAATGTGGAATTCCATGTAGTTTTTCTGAACTCAGTGTGTAAAGGCCTTTCAGATGAAAGGATCAGTGCCACTCTTATCTTTTGATGTAGAGCTAGAACAAATCATACATGGTTTTTTGTTTGGGATATGTTAACTGCGTAAAATATACAGTCATTGTTTACTGCCACGTTGTTTTTTGTTTGTTTGTTTGTTTGTTTGTTTGTTTGTTTGTTTGTTTGTTTGTTTTGCAACCAGAAGTTATCTTACACGGATGAAAGCTTAGAGGGATAATCTATCAGCTAATGTTAGCAAACCTGGTTAGCACATGTGTTCATAAACTGCCCAGGTGCAATGTAGACGCAGATATCAGCTAAGCAGTGCTAATAAAATACAGTTTCTATCCACTCCAAACCTTAAGCATAAACTTCTGGGATGCTTTGTACTACATAGAAAGTCGTGATATTAGTTAAATAATGATCCAAAAGCTTACAATAGCACATGCACAGTGAAGAGGTCTTCAATCACTCCTCCAGCTGCCTGACACAGCCCACGCCAACTCAACTGCAAATGTCGAGTTGAGACAGGACCTGTTTTAACATGGCAGCCTATGGGGACTGTCTCCTTCTTGGAACCAGCCTCAAGTGGCACTTGGTGGAACTGCAGTTTATGCACTTTTGTGTTGTTGACCTCATTTATAATCACCGTAGGTCACTGCTGGGAGCAAAAATGTGGTTAATCGAGTTTAGCATACAGACTGCAAATAGGATACACTAGCGCCTCTACAGCTCAGGCAGAAATATAACATAGCATAAGTCAATGAAGCAAAGCAAAGAAGCAGATACAGTTCAGATGTGGATGACTAAAACTAACTGTAGTAACAAATGATTTTCAACAGAGCAGGTTGTTTCCTTCATCTATATATTTGACTTTATCTCTATGGTGAATGCCATATTTGATACATATTATATACTTTGTCTGGGTGGTAAATATTTTTTTATAAGTCTATGACTTCCCAGTATGATAAACTCAAAAATCAGATAGTATGACTGCAGAGGTAGCTGTGCATTATAAATTGCACTGCTACTGCTAAATTCACCTTTGGATCACAAGTACTTCTGTATTATTAAGTAAAATAAATTAGGAATTACAGGAAAATCTGACTTTTCCAGTCAGATTGCCATTGAACAGGCTGCTATTCAAAGGTCAGAACTCAGCTCCAATTCAAAGATAAACACAGCATAATGCAAAAACACGACAAATGGCATTTCTCTGCTTAAACAGATTTTGTCACGAAAGTAGTCACGCTGTCAGAATCGTTGGTGTGACTAAGATCTAGTCCCACATCGCCATGGGAATTCATCTTTTGTGAAAGGCTGAATGGAAATCTGTGCACTCGGTTATTACAGTGGAGTATTAGTGTGCCACGAAGCAAGCAGCACTGACATGCAACTGGTAATATAATAACGTACTTGATAATAGAACAGCTTGTCTCTTTCAGTTTTGGTACTCTTAACCGCTTCATGTTTCACTCCTTCCCAGTGTCTTTCTCATTTATTAAGGATGATCTCTATATAATGAAACGCTGATAAACAGAACGCCTGTCTGAAGGAAGACCACAGAGAACAACTTAATGTGTGTTAGACTATAATGCTAAATAGAAGGAGAGCACAGTCTGTCTTTCATGTGGTAACGGGACTATTTGTTGGAGTTGGGGCACCATGCCTTCATCTTATTTAAAGGCCTTTACGAGGCAATATTTCTATATATAAATATCTTACAGTTACAAACCCCGTGGAATTTTTTTTTCATATGATAACACAATTTGTAGTCAAAGCATAGATTGCTTTCCTTTGTCAGTTCTTGTAATTTATGAGCCAATGGTACAAATGCCATACAGCTAAAGTCTCAAAACTTTGTCTTTATTCACATTATGGCACTTTGAGGGATTTTACAGTAACCATTTTTTGAATGCCATGCAGTTATTCCAAATTTAGATGGTTAATTGCCATGGAACTTGTTATAGATGTTTATTGTGTCATGAAGATGAACACTAATGACTGTGGTCAGTTTTTCACCTATTCCATGACATGTTCCTGGTTCCACTTCCATTTTAAGTCATTTTTTTCAATGAGATTTTGTACCCGCAATCATATCTCATGGATGATTCCAGTGCCTATTTAAGTTCTCTCTCTACAGAAATGTTTTGCTTAGACTGACTGCAACATATTAGCAGCCTGTGTTTCTAAATTAGATGGCAATTGCAACTGCATCCCTTCACCAGTCTCTCTGAAAGGGAGTCCAGTCAGTCCAAGTCAGACTCAAATTGTTTGGAGATGGGTTATCTCCCACCACGAGAGCCATATAATAACAGAAGTCAACCTCTGGGAGACCAGTTGGTTGCTGCAGCTACTGGAGATCAGCTGCCAAATGTGAAAAGAAATTCAGAACAGTCCTGAGCCATCAGCACCATCATTAAGTAAACAATTTAATCTGTTCAACACACCAATCATAAAGGTGTCGTTCCCATTTCTTGAGTGCTAGTTAGCATAGAGATTTTACCATGACCAGTAATGTTTTTAGGGATGTGGTAATCCCTGTGAGTTCCCCTCCCCCATTATCCTGTCTAATTTCTTTAGGACACAGTTTGAAATTAGGCAGCTCTACCTTTTTGATACTGTAATGAGTTTTGTATGTCCTCTCTTGCTCTTCAGTTGCTTTTAAAAAAAATATTCCAAGAGGCTTGGACTGTTTACTTATCCAAGTTTTTAAAGATACATGATGAAGGATTTAGTGGCACCTCCATGTGTTTCAGACTGCAAACAAGTCACTGCACCTTGCACACCTTCCAAAGGTAAGTACTAAAAACTTTGTTTTGTCTCTTCTGAGTTACTGTACAAACACGGAGGTGCAACATATCAGAGTTAATTAAATCACAACAATTTGTATTTTAAGGGAATACTGTCTAGTGGAAACATAATTATAAAGATTATGCTCCATTTCTGACTAAGGAGACCCCTGAATCCTGCACACTCATTAGGTGTGCTGGACTTGAAAACAAGCTTGTAAGTTGTTTTTCTTTACAGAGATTCTAACTTAGCTCTAATTTTACGTATGAAACATTTATCATTGTGACGCAAACGGCTCCAGTTGACACATGCGAGCGCAATCCAAAATAAGAGTTTATATTTTTCAGCTGAACAAAGAGGCCATTATCTCGGGGGCAGACCGAAGACGCTGACTGCTGATATTTCTGTTTGTTTAAACTTTATACTCGCAGTGAAACGGTGTTAATTTTGGTTTGCGGGTTGTTGGTGGTCGGGGGATTGCAGAGCGGTGCGAGGAACAGATGGTGCGAGTAAAACCTGTTTTAAACACTCATCCAGCAGTGACAGTGCAGCTTCTTGTCCTGTCTTTATTGTGAAAGTTCCCATTGGAACAGCCGCTGAGTGAAAGACGACAGCATTCGTGACACAGCAGATAATCATTTTGAGCATTTGGCACAATATGGTAATCACAGAGAATGAGAATGGGCCAAATAGTCATACTTGTTTAGCAATCAGCAAATGCAAGAGAAAATGCAAAAGCCCCATTCCCAGCCATAGCACACACATGGAAGTCTGTTCCCACTAGTGTCTTAAAATAGTCCCAGAGGGCTTTTCAATTATACAGGCCACGTAGTAAGAAGGGGCCCAATCATAAAACCAGAGTGTTTACCTCCTCTCTAAATCTTATTCTGCTTTGATTAAGGGGGCAGACAACGGCTGTGGGGCTGGGATTGAAAGGACAGAGCCGGGGCACAATGTCGTACTAAAGTGTAGGAAACACAGTAGATGGTGTAATTGTCAGTCGTGTGTGACCCCAAGGCCAGCAGAGCATCCGCTACAATGCTAAACTGGTCCTTAAGAGTAGAAGTACAGATAGAAAGGGTGAGTGGGGGTTATATAAGTGGCAACGCTGGATCAAGGTGCATAAAACTGAATTTCAGATCAATCAGTATTCAAGGGGAATAACTTCATTTCACACATGAAAGCCAGAAAGATATATAACGAGGAGTAAAACTAAACCTAACATGTCTTCTCTTGAGTCAGAGAGGGAGGGATTGAGAAATAGTCTATCAAACTGCATTCTGGGAAGTGTAGGATCCAGTATTTTGAATCACATTTCTGTCTTTTAACTTCATCAGTAAATCACTCAGATCTTTTAAAGGACGTTTTGGGAACCACGCTGCACTTTCTTGGTTCCCTCGAATGAGAAGCTCACCAGGCATGTGCACAGTGATGTAAAACAGGAGGAGTAACGACCGGACTTCCTCAGCTTGAATCAGCGCGGCCCGTTTCACACACAGTCCGATCAAATGCTTGTCGTCAGAGTTGTGTCACAGGATTCCCTCACTGTCATCATGGAAATATTTCACCCTCCGCATGCGTATGCAAGATCGTGAATGGGTTACTTTGTCTTTATTTATACAAAGGGCCGCATGCAAGGGTGTGGATTCTCCTGTTCCCAGGTTTCTTTGTCCATCTGCTGCTTTGAGGAACAAGACAGACGGGTTTACACAAAGCTCCCTTTTACTAAATTGTAATGTAAGTCACAACAGCAGCAAATCTTACTTTTCACCGCTGAACCTGCACCAGAAATCCATGATTTTAGCACTTTTGGAAAGGCAGTTTAACTTCACCGTGTGATACGAGTCGTCTGGTTTACTACAAATGAAGGGTGGCAGAACGCGCTCAACACTCTAAGCAATGACTGCCGAATTCCCTCACTGCTGAGGGACGACAGTATTCATTAAAAAGTAAATATATTTAACAAACGCTTGTTTTTAAAAATAGGGCCTGGGTATAAATCATTGATGCTCATTTAAGGCCGAATTAAATTTTTGTTGATCTTTAATTCAGCAGGTCAACCGCAGCACAAACACCCCCATCTGATCTTTTTCTGCTGGCTGGATGCCCAGGGGATTATGCTTTTTAACGAGCTTCTCCTCACAGGAGGTAGATCATCCCTATCAATATTTCAGCGCATATATTAACATTATCCAAATTGATTAAGTGCCTCGGCAACCTTAAATGTTGTTTATCAAAGGAAAGGTCACTTGATGTATTTGGCTGTCCAACAGGGTATCTTCCTGAGGGCTCCATAGGAAGACATGGTGTAATATTGATCAATGCTTTAGCTTAGCTTAGATTCATCGCTGCTAATGACTCGAGTAAATGTTTACACAGCCCTTCAGGGAGACTGTAAAGAAAACATCAATGCACATGTTTCAAAAATAAGGGAAAAGGCAAAATGAATCAGCAAAGACAACTGCCGCATACAAATCAAAGTTCACGTCAGCGACAAACCCATAAAATGTTCCTAAAGACTTAGATGAGTCATACAAACACTGGATAAAGTCTCACCCTCGCAGATGTGCTAACCCGCTTCTCTTTCTGGTTTGGGCTTGTGTTCTGCAGGGTTTAGGGGTTTTGCACGGTAAAAGGAGGGCAAAACATATGACACAAAAGACAAGCCTGCAGCAAAATGTTGAGCCTTATAATGTAACATCACAGGTAACGCGAGACAAGCCTTTTGTCTGATTGAGCAGGAATTTGATAGTGAAAATAGAACGCAGCAGTTGCAGCTAAACAGCGAGCACAAATGCTTTCCTTCCTCTTTACTGTCAGCTTATTCTAGCGCTAATGACTGATGTAAGTTGATATAACGTTTGATTAAATTTGAGAACCGAGGATTCAATTATTAATGCTAGCCTTCTATGAGCTCATAGTGGTGTAGGATGCCTATCTAATGCTTCATAGGAGAAGGTAAGATGATGTTACAGAGTGAAACACAAGCATTACATTTCCTTATTTTTATTATTTCATAGCCCCATGGAGAACAGTGTTGGGTTTTTGTGTTGTTCTTTTAAAAACCCACTCCTCATTCTTTCTGGCTTTCTTTGGGCTGAAACGTAGAGATTGCAGTTGAGGAAGAAATTAATCATACGTTCACAAGCTCCTAGGATGGTCCCTCGTGTCAATTCTCACTGCTAATAAACAACTTTTCTGTCTAAACTCTCTCGTTCCATGTGGACAGCAATCCATAGTCACTGCTTAATACCATGTAATAAATCAAATATTAGAAAAAGAATTATGCATTACAAGAGATTGCACAATTAATCAAAAGATTCCTGCTATGTTTACATTCATCCGCTATGTTTTTGCGAGTGATGTCAACCATTTGGCAAAGCGTGCGCCACAATTTCCTCCAACTTTCAGAGTTGTTTTTACCGACTCAAGGGGGTGTTTACATGAATTTCCCCAGTTTAAACTCTTTTTTTGGTTGTTTTTTTACTGATTATCCCAACATGACTTGACATGCATAATAGGCTTTCGGGCGATATACAAGAAAGGACGGCAAATACAATAAAAAAGTTACATTTTGTGTGGGAATCAGAGTCCTAAAGCTCAGGCGCAGCAGTGCTCTTTGAGCTGCTGTAGATGCAGAAAAATCAAAAATGAATATGTTTGTTTTTGAGAAATCGCCCCAGCTGATCAGGATTGTTTCCCTGTGTTGATAGGGGAATAAAAACATTCCAATCTGTGATCCATGTGTAAAGATGGTCAACTGAGGACACAAAGACCACTGGTTAAATTTATTAAATGTACTAACTGAAATCAGATCATCAGAGCTGCGTCAATAAAGGCATTTCATGCATTTTGATTTCAGGGACGTTACTTTTCCATCTTGTGTTCCCCCTGAAATATGATGGGAATGCAGCATTCATGGCTCGGCCTATGGGCCTTTTATATATGGAATCTTTAACAGGATAAGAGCAAACCTACACGGTCCACAAAGATTAACTGTTGCTATACAGCCATGTTAATATTTCTTTGTGTGAAGGTTGCTAAATATTGCTGGATCTCTCACTCAAAACTCACTAATGTTTGGTAGGGGCATATAACAATGGTCATTTTAAAAGCAAGAATAAACAAAGCCGGGTTAGGTGAGACCTCCGCAGTGGCTGAAATTCATTTCTCAGCATCTTGTACCAAACTCCCATTTTAAAACAAGCCAGATCTGCAATCATTATTAAAGCCACAAAGCACAAAACAACACTTACAAGACACAGAAAACGATGTCGCAATCACACCGAGTGAGGTTTTAAAAAGCCAGCCCTCCCTCCCTTTACAAACATCAGCAAGCCTATGGTCTGCAGCTCATTCATGATCTACCACTATGGACTTCCTGCTTGAAAGTGTAAGTGTACCATTTTGACTCAAAGCAAAGGGACGCCCTCTTTCTTTTCTCTGTCTTTGTTTTGCAACCATTCATGCCCTCTGGAGCATATGCTCCACCCAAACAGTATCTCCATGGTGACACACATACTGTATATAGACCAACCTTAAAGGTGTGCGTTTGTATGTCTTCTTTTTTTCCATCTGTACTCAACCGACTTTTGAACTGTGACAAGGGTCGAATGTCAACATCAGCAGATAAGGGGTTTCCCTCTTCATGGCCTCCAGTCGCCCAGGCAACATTCCTGAGTCGACAAACATTGAGCGTGTGCATACCAGAGGATCTCCCAGGAAGTCCAAAAGGCTTTCCTGCTGTGTTGTTGTCACTGTTGCTATAGTAGTGGCTCCCAGCCAGGGAGTGTGTGCAGGTGAACGCAGGTACGCTTACTGTACCTGTTACCCTCCATTCAAAGTACAAGCGGAAAGAGAACACCGTCTACCTAAGGACATACCCAACAGACGTCACAACTGATGTGATTGTGAGGTCTTTCTCAAATACAAAACATTGCGTTCTGGTACGTTTGTGCCTAGAAAGAATGTACTGACATGCTATAAATAATAGCTGTCTTTATTTGATGTACCCTCTCAGACACCTTTAGAACATTTCAAGTTCAAATGATTACAGCTTATTTTAAACTGGATCTGAACATCTTTTAGTTTAGCATTTCTAGCTTATTGCTAATTAGCTATTTCGTTTAGTTTCAGTTAAATAACTTTGCTTATTTGTTCATCCATTACATTACATTTAGTGCCTACTCGGTTTGACAACTCTTAGTGACCAGTTTCTACTAATGTACTCCATACTTTTAGCCACAAAACTGACAACTTTTAATAAATCCATCTTTAGCTAATGGCTCTATTTAAAGTGTGTCTCTTTAGGTTTTAGCTAACAATTTAGCTAACATTGCACACTTTATGAGCAAAAGTTCACCTGTTTGGTCCTCGGAGGGAACATAAAAGTCTGCTAAATCAAACATTTGGAGCTCACCGCTTTGGCGACCCCTGGGAGCAGCTGAAGGTAGTTTTAATAAACAAGTTTAGTTAGCAACTTTATTTCTGTAGGTTTAGCAAGCAATTTCAATTGTTTAATTACACTTGTAGCCAAATAATTGACAACATTCATCAAAGAAAATCTAATAAATAATGCTATATAATGCATATCTACATTGTTAGCTAACAATTTCTTTTATTTAACCATACTGTTAGCTAGTTTTCAACTTTTAGCTTTTATTCAACAACGCATTCACCTTTTCCTTGTTACTTATACTCATATTCCTTTTGGTTGCTGTTTTTCCAGCTTCCTTACGTTTTAGTTAACTTAGAAACGTTTAAGCTCAAACTTGTTCAAAGCCCGTCTTTCCTCGGCCTCTCTATCTGCGTTTGTCTGTGCCTCTTGCTTTTTCGTCAGAAACCTTTTAACCAGTTTCCCTGCACAACATTCCTCCAGTCTCGGGAAAACATAACAGCGTCACTAACAGAACAATTTACAGAGTCAGAGCAGCGGTGTCAGACCCCAACCCTTAAAAAAGTCATTGTACAGTGGTCCTGTGTGTTGCGCGCACACGCTGTTCGTCACGGTCACTAGGGAGGCGAGAGGCTTGCAGTCGTTCAGTGCAAACACAAACCAGGGCCATCTGCAAGCCTGGATCACCTCCAACAGCAATACTAGTACACATATACACATGCTTATCCACACACACACTTCACATGATATCATGAGCAGGGTGTCACTGGCTGCACCTCATCTTTTAATGTGAATGTGTGTGCTCTGAAGCCATCTGCAGATGTTTTATGACAACCTGAAGAAGTTTTCTGGCTACATTTTCTATAGAGAACTCAGAGATATACAACAAGTAACATTATAAATTACATCACTACGATTTTGGTAAAAAAAAAAACTTTAAAAAAAAACTGTTCCTGCAGTGTTTGTAATGGACTTACATAACACAGATTGTGAACCAGATACGTCTCAGCTTAGGTCTTAGTTTCAGTGTTGTTGGGAAATGTTGAGAAAACAAGTGAAGCGTGCTGTTATGAAACTGTGACTGAGGCTGTATAGCAGCAGGCCAAAGTGAAAATGCCTCTTTCCCTGCCAGAGATTTGTATTGGAAACCACAGATCCATGGCACAGAACCACATGGGCCTTCCTTTAGGACTACAGAGGAAAACGTGTGCTTATTTGTCTAGAAAGCTTTAATATAGTTTCTACCATAACTGTAACTAAAATCAACTGTCTTGTTGATTTTACAGCAAAGAAAAAAAATCAACGCTAAAGTAAACAAGCCTGAAACAGGTTGCCATAGTACTTAATGGACATCGTATGACTTTTCTCTCATATTAAACCTTGTAAATGAGCAGCAACTTGAACTTAAACTGGAGATTTCCCTTACACTGCCCTCTTCTTAGTTGTCCTCCTCCCGTCTCTAATGGAAATGTTTTGAAGAGCACATCCTTTACTAATTAGGTCTTTGAGGTTGTCTTCTTGATCCACGGTGCTTGGATACAAAAAAAAAAAAAACAGCAGTGGGTTTCCAGCTGTATATACTGTACAGTTAACCATCCATCAAGCTGGTCCTCTTTCCTCTGAAACTCCACAACATCCCTTTGAACTTACCATTATGGATTGAGAAAGAAAAACATATTTGACAGCCACAGAGTGTGAGTAAATTCTCATCACGACAGTCTGCGGTGTCCTCTTATCAGCCATGCGAACAGCTAATACACATGGATTATTAGTCAGTACACGTCCAGATTGTGCTGGAGTCTCTTGAGCTCTAACACAGGCTGTCTTTTAGTGAACAACTTTGTTTACCCAAGGCATATTTGGAGAAGAGCTGCGTTTTTCTCCTTTTCAATTTCAGCCCAAACCCAAACAACTGAACAGAAAACTGTTGATTGTTATGCGTCCTTGTAGCTCATATTTTGGTCTCCACCAGCTCTTGAGAGAAGCAGATAATCGGGAAAACGTTTATGTTATGTGCTATGTATGTGTTTCCTATACATTTCTGAAACTTTTTTGAGTTAATGAGTAGTGTACGTTAGAATAATACTAATACCTACTAATATATTAACAATACTCATAATATATCATAATCCGGCTGCACTGACTATCTAACTGATAGTCCAGCACAGTTTGCAAGAAGCTCTTCAGCTAAAATTGGGAAAAGAAGAATGAGAAGCAATAACTAGGTAGTAAGCTGCTTCCACAGTGTGTGGCTGCTATTACAACATCAGGTCTGTGGACTTAATAGACCAACTAGATGGATGCTTCTTTCCGCTCTGTTTTGGACTCCACCAACCTTTTTTTGTCTTGTGCAATCGAGCAAAAAAAATGTTATCATTGGGTCAGTCATATAAAAAGATTAGTGCAATTTAATGCAGTGTAAAAAGCAATATAACAGTAAAATACTAAAACTGCAGATGTTCAGTAACAAACCACATTAGACTAAAATCAAGCGCGAACCAGAGCTGTCACTAAATCGATCTCGAGCGGACTGTTTTTTACCCAGGTCGATGTTCGAATGAGTCAGAGAGACTGACTCATATTTTTGTGTTTGTTTGGTGTTGTATTGTTTGGATTTTAACAGATGCATCAAACTGCTACCATCATGTGCCATACAGCTGATGACATCTGCTGATAGTCTTATCGCTGTACTCTAAGGTGGTTGGTGCTGACTAGAAAGAAAACAACATCATTTTTGGCAAAGCTTTATCAAAAATTACAATCGCTCGTATTTCTCATCATCGGGAGTTTCCTGTCTCTGTTCAAAGTTTCGTGCTATGCGTGGCTCGTTATCTAAGAGCTATCGCTTAGAGAATTCGATGTTTCGTCTAAATGAAAGAGCAGCTGAAGTGATCAGATTTATCCTACCAGTGATACCAATTTGAATGGCTTGAGTGACTCTCTGTATGAGGAATTTGGTCATAATGTGTTTGTTTTTCTATGCTTTATTATTTTAACTGAGGTTTGATTTCCAGTATTTATTCAATCATACCTATTGGATTTTGGAGATAAGAGACAAGAGATTCATTTGTGTATAAGTTGCTTGACCACTGTCAAACTTCCAGCCATTTTCAGCTCTTTAAATCTTTTGTATCATCACATAATATTTACTTAAATTATATTATGTTATGCTTCCTTCAGTGTTTACACTGGGCCACAGACTTTTCCCTAACAATGCAATATGAGGCTAAATAATCACACCTCCTAACCAGACTGCTAACAATCTTGGGATGATTGTGGAAATGAGCTCTACATCACAGCTGCACAATTCACTCATCTCCTCTAAGATCTCCCAGAAGAAATATTACAAGCTTATTACACCACCATTGCTCTAATATCTCCAGTGCTGCCTTGGAAGCGAATGCCATTTTGCATTTGCAAGAACAAGCTCCGTTTAGTCCATGCAATTTGGGCACTTTTCTCATTTCTCTGTTTTGTGCCTCCTCATCATCTCTGTTCTCCGTCCTGCTGCCTGTGACCCAGATATCAGTACGCAGATTATCAGTAATCTCAGTACGCCATGATGCCGGATGCCTCACTTCCTAAGATGCACGAGAAAGACAGAGGAGAGAGGAGGAATTTTTATGATTAAGATTTTTATGTTCAGATGTATAAAAGAGATGCGGCACACAACTGGCATGTACAAACCAAGGTGGGAATAGCACTCTACAAATAAGTATTGTTTTGTATTCATAGGTTAGTTATTTAAGATGATCAGCTGTGTGATTAAATTTGAAGATTGTGTGTGACAGATTAGAAAATGTATGTCTTCTCATATTGAGTTTAATTAAAAGCAACACTAAATATATACGTTTCATGAACATTGTTACACTCATGTGACATGTCTTTGCTATTTCAGTGTCAGTAGTGCCATCTAGTGATGGTTCTTTGGAGGAATCCTGCTGTTATGCTGCATTACAGGGAGGGTTTGGCATCATTAAATGCTTCACTTGTATTTGACCCCTGAAGGTAAAGTGGCTCAGAGCCATAAAACCCCACGAATCCCACACTTGCGGTATGCAAAGCCAGCAGCTTTCACTGTGAGACCGTGAGGGTGTCCAGGTGGGAAACATCAGGGGTATCTCAGGGAATTAACTGGGTCAAGCCATGAGACTCATAGAATGAGTGCGAGAGATTTTCACCAGTGAAACCAGAATGACTGAAACTATTGCTGGGTTGTTGGGTGGAAGTAAAGAAAAAAAACAAACAAATGGAATTTAAAGTAGTGTTGCGTAAGGTGAGGGTTAATCTCTGTATCACCCCACCAGCATAATTATCTTAGTCACAGACATATAGGTCACTCCCTAAAAACTGTAAATCATGTAGTGGTTGAAATTCATCAAAACCGACCGCCGTATCCTGTATGACTCATTAGATGTGTTGAAAGTAAAAATACGCAGACCAAAATAAAATAAATAAATAAATAAATAAACTGTCTTTGGTAGGAAATTATGCCTCTGTATTTACTGTGTAGTAAAAGATAAGCAAAAGAGAAGTGGTAGTAGAAAGTGAGAGTGTGTAGACAGCTGAAATGTCTTACTCATGTTTTCCTAGTCCACTCAGTATTTACAAAATCAAATTTTATTCAACATTTCCATTGTTATTACTCTGCTCCTCGTTATTACAAATTTAACAATACGATACAGTTTTATTTATATAGCACATTTAAAAACTCAAAGGCACACCAAAGTGCTTCACAGTAATACAGAGAAACAACGTAGGTCAATAACAAAGTACAGATCGGGCACTAGCACAGACAGAATGGAGGCACTAATAGACCAGAAGAGTTAAGTAAAACAGGTATCAAGCCTCAATTCAGGAGGAAGGTCAGATCGTGAATACAAAATATCTACTAAGAAGATAAAAAAAAGCAGTAAAATTAATAATAAAATGATAAAATTAATAAAAAGTTTAAGAAGGGTATTAACTGGTTAGGAAAGCCAGGTTAAAGAAGTATGCTTTCAATCTTGATTTAAAAGATTGGATAGTGTCTGAGGCATGAATAGAAGCGGGGAGGCTATTCCAAAGGTTGGGTGCAACTGAAGCAAAGGCAGGATCGCCTTTAGTCTTCAGTCTAAACTTTGGTTGGGCCAGGAGTAATTGACCTGATGATCTTAATGCACGACAAAGAGTGTACAGATTGAGGAGGTCAGTGAGGTAACTGGGCGCAATATTATTCAGGATTGTAAAAGTGAGTAGCAAACTTTTAAACTCAATGCGATATTTGATAGGTAACCAATGTAAATCAGCAAGAGCTGAAGTGACAGAAGCAAATTTTCTAGCTCCAGTAAGAAGGCCAGCCGCCGCTTTCTGAACAAGCTGTAGCCTTTGAAGAGAGATGGATTGGAGACCACAGTAAAGAGAATTGCAATAGTCTAACCTGGAGGTCACAAAAGCGTGGATAAGTTTTTCAAGTACCCTGCGGTACTTGATTCACATAGAACATTTTTCAGTGTATTTGCTGTAGTGATACCAAGTAATAATAAGAAATAAGCAGAAAATGCTTTACTTTATGATTTACATCACACAAACTGTGTTTTTTTTTTAAACAGAAAAGTCTGATGAACAAAAATTTTAAAGTGTCAAAACTTGTGCTATGAATGTGCAGTTTAGTGTGTTTTTGAGGAAATAAAAATTGGCAAAATGACAAAAAAAAACCCCCATAAACTCTTGTGTTGTTTCTCTAGGTACACCTCTTCAGTTGCTCATTACTTTAAATATCACATCAGTTAATCACAGCTCCTCAGTGTTGGACTGTGTATTTCATTAACTGCTAATCTACTAAGATTTTGCCACACGGCCATCTTTAGGGTTTGCGAAGAATGGCCCGAAAAATAGGAAATATCCAGCAAGCAACATTTTGCTGAGGGAAAAGGACTTGTTAATGACAGAGGAGCTAAAGCGTCGAGCTCATAGGAAGGCAACAGTCACTCAAAGAACCATTTTTTACAACCAAGGTATGCAGAAGAGCAACTCACAACCTGTCCAAGTGGGAAAAACATCGCCTTGTCTGATGAGCCTTGATTTCTATTGCAATGTCTGGGTGGTAGGGGCAGGATGTGGAGTAAATAAAATAATATGAAACCATGGATCCATCTTACCTCGCCCTAAAATCAAAAGCAGGTCAACCCAGTAATACCCGCTAAAATAAAGTGGCCAACTAGCACATCTTAGGTCAACAACTACCAAGAGTTAAATTCTAACACCAGCAGTGATCCCATTCATGGTGATCTCAATAAGACACTGCAGGTAGGAGCAGTTGACAGAAACAAAACAAACAAAAGGAACCTGCACCAAGATAAATACACTTTTTTCCCACCTTTTATGGCTGCACCTACCTTTTATACTAAAGCGTGTACCAACACCTAAGCAGTGACTAACTACCAAACCGTCATCACTCCTCCACAGTCTGCCAAGTGTCCGATGACTCAAAGCATGGATGATGTCCAGGCAAATGCAGTGAGAGTAAAGAGCCTCTGAGCCATTGCAGGGATGGATGTGTCATCGAAGGAAAAAGAAAATATGAGTGAAAGAAAATATGTTTCTGAGATCAGACTTAAGGGTAAAGCTGGAAATGTTTATTATGCAAAGAAATTAAATGGTATCCTAGAAAAGAAAAGGGGGAAACAAATAACAGCAGGCAAACAGGATAAAGGGTAAAGCAGTCGTGTTTGATTTTTAAAGTTGCTGAAGAGTTATTTCACCGCATCCGTTTGTTTGTTTTCTTCTTGGCTGTCTAAAAACTTTGAGATATCATTATCTCACCCAAATACGCCTAAATATTTGATGCACTCATCTCCCTGATGTTCACAGTTTTATTCCAACTCCTGCAGATAGAAAAAAAGGGAAAGATATGGTAATGACATTTCAACAAATCAAAGGGAGACGTGCCTTTGGAAACGCACTGCTCTCAGTGCACGCACACTCAGCCTGCAATGTGATTTTTAATTGAATGCAGCTTTTGTCATCCGAGTGATCGATGGATTTAAATATCAGTGGTTCTTCTCTTGTGAGGGTCAATGGGTTTAAAAGGCTATTGCATACATATTACAGTAGGTGGCAGTGCATAACATAAATTCATTTTGTGCAAAAGCCTTTAAAGTGGTACACATCAGTATTGTAGTTTTTCTTTCTGTCATTTTTTTTGTGTTTCTGAGTCACTCTGCCCTTAATGAGGCCAGAAAAAAACTTTACAGCGAAGTTCTGTGGTTTTATTTCATCAGTGTCGATCTGGATTGGATCTTGATATGCACTCTGACACACGGAGAAGACGAGAAAGGAAATATAAAAAAAGATGAGCATAGACACCAATCATTATGTGACCAGCAGGGCAACAGTGCACAGTCATATTGAGGTTTTAATGTGTCTTTATCTTCTTTATGTCTTACTAAACACTGCACACCAACAGGCTGTGCCTTACTTTCCTGATAATACAAATTGCATAGTGTATTATAAAAGAAACAAAAGTGTATTGAACTGGCTTTTAAAGGAAACAAATATAATCTCTGTTATTCATCATGCCGCTGAGCCAGTCACATGTTATTTGACTAAAAAGTGGTACTGCTCATTATCAACATTTTGTCTATTGATTTTGTCACTGGGATAGCTGATTACAAGCTGCATGTTGGATTGTGTAATACAACATGCAGCTTGTGTTCAGGCTGTCCATATATATAGCAGACAAGTTCTATGGCTCATTATATCACATTTCAATGATTTACAGTAATAAATTCATTATTCTTTATTCTTCATGACACATCTGCCTGTAAGTGAAACAAACATGATGGCATATGTAAGAAATTCCAGTGACTGCTGAAATATTTGAATGCTTCCAATAGTTTCCTTAGTATCAAATCAGCCATCTTTCCCACTGTTCTTGTAATACTTTCTGCATTAGGTATGATGCTTAATGGATTTATTATATCACCTGTTATAATAAAGAGGTGCTGCATAAGCTAACAAGAAAGAAAAATCAAGGCATTAAGTTTGGTATTTATCAATACTGCTAATTCAGTGTATCTGTGGCATAAACCTTATGGTCTAATGAATTTGTTAAGGACTGTTTGTCTGCCAGATCAGAGTCATTGATACTGACTCATTACTCCAAGTGAAACCCACCATTTGTGATCAATATCTGACCATTAATAGTTTAATTGCTGAATTAATAATAAATGTGACTTATATGAATAATTGAGAGGAGTAGTAATGCAACACTGATAATATGAATATGTGATATAAATGTACATTCTTAAAGTATAAAGTGCTGGATAAAGTGTTAAAAATGTAGCCAATGAAATGATAAATGACTGAAAGACCAAAAAATAAACACACTTTGAATGTGTGGAAAAAAATTTGTAACGCCGAATATCAAGCTCTTTCCACTGACCACATTCACAGTGAGATGGGGTTAGGGATCAAATTTGCTTGTGTTTCATCTGACTGGTTATAAAAGTAGTGGGGAACTGGAACTAGAACACAAAACAGCCCAATAATAATGCATTTCTAAGGATGTTATACATAATTTTCCATTTCACAACACCTACTTCAATACTGTAGAGAGACTCTGCCTGAGTTTAAATACACTTGACTTAAGGACAGCCACTTTTTAATTTAAAAAAACAAACATATTTTCTAGCAAGCCTTAACCAAAATCAATCCCACAGAGTCAACACTCTACTCTTTTAACAACAGAAACAGCAATAGGGAGAAATACTTGATTTCATACAGCAGTCTGAAGAAAACTCATGTCTCTGTTATTAAGATTGTGGGCTGCTGTGCATCATAGTGAGTCCAGGGCTCACCAGAACAGACAGTAATGAGCCTGACCTGTCCCCCGTGGCTAGTGATAAATGACATGAGGCCTGAGCGGCTTTGCTCTCTAGCATCTGATTGACAGCACAGTGAATCATAATTTGGTCCTGCGATACTGTACGTATTTGATTGTGTTACGTGTACTCAGATACAGTTGAGAAACACTCCTCTGAGAACAGTCACAATATTCAATGTTCAATGTTTAGTGATTAGTTAAGTTTTGGAGCATCCCTCATGTTGTGTTGTTTTCCTTGATATGAGCAAATATGGAGCCGCACAACAGTCAGCTCCCATTAAAGGATTTTATTAGCTGTGCAGTGTTTTCAAGCTCAAGGCTCTTTTTTTCTCGACTTCTGAGCCGAAATGTTGCAGAGCTTATAAAATCCTTTTACAGGAAGAGATCCATCTGTTTCAGTTGGGTTTTTTGTATTATTATTATTATTATTATTATTATTATTATTATTATTATTATTACCTTTTTATTCGGCACCGCTCCCTCTTCTCTTCTCATTCTCATCTGCCCATCAATATATTTACTGACTGATGAGTTTTCCATTTTTTTGAATGAACTATTTTTGATTATCTTTATTTATTAGCCAGTATTAACTGTTAACTCTCTTTAAATATATCATTGAGCACCCCACCGTGTACAGGTTTACTTTTACAGTGTCTCTTGTTCCAGGTAAATTAGAGGTTTTCCTGCAAAGAGGAATCTTTCTGCCTTTTCCTAAAGAGGTTTCAGTCAGATTCAGAAGAAAACTTCTAGCAAGCTTTGGTAATTAGAAGGTTGTTTATTTGATCATAAGATGCCAAAAGATTGTTGTTATTATTATTATTATTATTATTATTATTATTATTA